>NC_092045.1:58779706-58824953 GCF_003086295.3 Arachis hypogaea
GCCTTATGAAGACCAAAAGAATAATGTCTATTGGCCTGATGAGAAAATGAATTCGTAGTGTCAGAGCATATGGCTTTCACTTAGTAGACTGCACAAGACTAAGTATGGAAAGGAGTAGAGGATGGTGGACAAGGAGGAGATAAGGGAAGGCATCTTCATGCACTTATTGAAGTCCTACCAATGAATTACATAAGTATCTCTATTTTACCTTTGTGTTATTTCGTCATACCATTATCATTGAGTTTGCCTGACTAAGATTACAAGATGACCATAGCTTGCTTCAATACTAACAATCTCCGTGGGATCGACCCTTACTCGCGTAAGGTTTATTACTTGGACGACCCAGTGCACTTGCTGGTAGTTGTGCGAAGTTGTGTAATGCCATGGTATTAGCACCAAGTTTTTGGCGCCGTTGCCGGGATTTCAAGTTTTAGCAAGCTGGTAACATCAGTGCCAGATCCGCAACAACACCAAGTTTTTGGCGTTATTGCCAGGGATTGTTCAAGTTTGGACAACTGACGGTTCATCTTGTTGCTTAGATTAGGTATTTATTTTTTTCGAAATTCTTGAAGATGAATTCTAGAATTTCATGATGATTTGTTGAAATCTGGCTGGCTGAGAAGCCATGTCTAATCTCATGGACCGAGGTTTCAACTTATCACCACAAGAGCTTGTTGATTTCTTATCAATCTTGCTTCTGGAGCAGTGATCTGCTAAGGCTTGGCTGGCCTCTGGCCATGTCTAGTGTTTTGGACCGAAGCTTTCTTTGAAAGCTTGGCTGGCTGTGAAGCCATGTCTAATTCCTGGACCGGAGTCTTAGACTAGCATTGCACTGATTCCTGGAATTCTCATTAAGAATTTTGATACCTTTTTCCACTTAATTTTCGAAAAACACAAAAAAAATTACAAAATTATAAAATCCAAAAATATTGTAAGTTTCTTGTTTGAGTTTAGTGTCTCATGTTAAGTTTGGTGTCAATTGCATGTTTATGTTCTAATTGCATGCATTCATATGTCTAAATGATCTTCAAGATGTTCTTGATGATTTACTTGCTCTGATCTTTGAATTCTATTGACTTGAGTGTTTTGTGTGTCTCATATGCATTTCCATTTTGTTAAGTGCAGTAGTATACAAACTGCTAAGTTTGGTGTCTTGCATGCATTGTTATTTGATTCTTGTTGCATTTTGGTTTGTCCTTATTATTAAAAATCCAAAAATATTTTTAATTTGTGTCTTTTCAAGTCAATAATACAGAGAATTGAAGATTCAGAACAAACAGCAGAGGAATTGCACAGAAAAAGCTGGGCGTTCAAAACGCCCAGTGAAGAAGGACAGACTGGCGTTTAAACGCCAGCCAGGGTACCTGGTTGGGCGTTTAACGCCCAAAGGTAGTATTTGGTGTTAAACGCCAGAATGGATACCATTCTGGGCGTTTAACGCCAGGATGGCTAGAAGGGAAGATTTTGTTTTCAAATCAAATTTTTTTTAGTTTTCAAAATCTTTTCAAAATCAAATCTTTTTCAAATCAATTTTTCAATCAAATCTTTTTCAAAACCAATCTCTTTCCATTTTTAAAGATACTTACTATCAATCAATGATTTGATTCAACATTTCAAGTATGTTACCTTTTCTGTTGAGAAAGGTTTAATGTTTGAATCATATCTTTTCTTGTTAGTCAAGTTTTTAAATTTCAAATCAAATCTTTTTAAAATGTTTTTCAAATCATATCTTCTCAATCACATTTTTTTAAATCAATCATATCTTCTTAACCACATCTTTTCAAAATAGTTTTCAATCAAATCCTTTTGATTTCTAATTTCAAAATCTTTTTCAAAACTCACTTGATTTCTTTTCCATTTTCATTTTCGAAAATTAAGTAATGTTTTTCAAAAATGTTTTCAAAATTTCCTACTTAATTTTCGAAAATTACTTCCCTCCTTCTCACATCCTTCTATTTATGGACTAACACTATCCCTTAATGCAAAATTCGAACTCCATCTCCTTTGTTAAGTTCGAATTTTCCACTTCTGTCTTCTACTCTTCTTTTCCTCTGACACCTAAAGGAATCTCTATACTGTGACATAGAGGATTCCACATTTTCTTGTTTCCTTCTCTTTCTTATGAGCAGGAGCAAAGACAAAGGCATTCTTGTTGAGGCTGATCCTGAACCTGAAAGGACCTTGAAGAGAAAGCTAAGAGAAGCCAAAGCACAACTCTCTTTAGAGAACCTGAACGAATTCTTCAAGGAAGAAGAACTCATGGCAGCCGAAAACAACAACAATGCCAACAATGCAAGGAAGGTGCTGGGTGACTTCACTGCACCTACTCCCGACTTCTATGGGAGAAGCATCTCTATCCCTGCCATTGGAACAAACAACTTTGAGCTTAAGCCTCAATTAGTTTCTCTAATGCAACAGAATTGCAAGTTCCATGGACTTCCATTGGAAGATCCTCATCAGTTTTTAGCTGAGTTCTTGCAAATCTGTAACACTGTCAAGACTAATGGGGTTGACCCTGAGGTCTACAGACTAATGCTATTCCCTTTTGCTGTAAGAGACAGAGCTAGAACATGGTTGGATTTTCAACCTAAAGAAAGCCTGGACTCTTGGGAAAAGCTAGTCAATGCCTTCTTGGCAAAGTTCTTTCCACCTCAAAAATTGAGTAAGCTTAGAGTGGAAGTCCAAACCTTCAGACAGAAGGAAGGAGAATCCCTCTATGAAGCTTGGGAAAGATACAAACAATTGATCAGAAAGTGTCCCACTGATATGCTTTCTGAATGGAGCATCATAGGTATTTTCTATGATGGTCTCTCTGAACTATCCAAGATGTCTTTGGATAGCTCTTCTGGAGGATCTCTTCATCTGAAGAAGACGCCTACTGAAGCTCAAGAACTGATTGAAATGGTTGTAAATAACCAATTCATGTACACTTCTGAAAGAAATCCTGTGAACAATGGGACTAGTCAGAAGAAAGGAGTTCTTGAGATTGACACTCTGAATGCTATACTGGCTCAGAACAAAATATTGACTCAACAAGTCAATATGATTTCTCAAAGTCTGTCTGGAATGCAAAATGCACCAAGCAGTACTAAGGAAGCTTCATCTGAGGAAGAAGCTTATGATCCTGAGAATCCTTCAATAGAAGAGGTGAATTACATGGGAGAACCCTATGGAAACACCTACAACCCTTCATGGAGGAATCATCCAAATCTTTCATGGAAGGATCAACAGAGACCTCAACAAGGTTTCAACAATAATGGTGGAAGGAACAGGTTTAGCAATAGCAAGCCTTTTCCATCATCTTCTCAGCAACAGACAGAGAGTTCTAAGCAGAATACCTCTGACTTAGCAACAATGGTCTCTGATCTAATCAAAACCACTCAAAGTTTCATGACTGAAACAAGATCTTCCATCAGAAATTTGGAAGGACAAGTGGGTCAGCTGAGCAAGAAAATTACTGAACTCCTTCCAAGTACTCTCCCAAGCAATACAGAAGAAAATCCAAAAGGAGAGTGCAAAGCCATCAACTTGGCCGAATTTTGGGAGGGAGAAGAGGCAGTGAACGCCACTGAGGAAGGCCTCACTGGGCGTCCACTGACCTCCAATGAGTTCCCTAATGAGGAACCTTGGGAATCTGAGGCTCAAACTAAGACCATAGAGATTCCATTGGACTTACTTCTGCCATTCATGAGCTCTGATGAGTATTCTTCCTCTGAAGAGGATGAGTATGTCACTGAAGAGCAAGTTGCTAAATACCTTGGAGCAATCATGAAGCTAAATGACAAGTTATTTGGAAATGAGACTTGGGAGGATGAATCCCCTTTGCTCACCAAAGAACTGGATGACTTGTCTAGGCAGAGACTGCCTCAAAAGAGGCAAGACCCTGGGAAGTTTTCTATACCTTGCACCATAGGCACCATGACCTTCAAGAAGGCCTTGTGTGACTTAGGGTCAAGTGTAAACCTCATGCCCCTCTCTGTAATGGAGAAGCTAGGGATCTCTGAGGTGCAAGCTGCAAAGATCTCACTAGAGATGGCAGACAACTCAAGAAAACAAGCCCATGGACTTGTAGAGGATGTTCTGGTCAAAGTTGAAGACCATTACATCCCTACTGATTTCATAGTCCTAGAAACTGGGAAGTGCATGGATGAATCCATCATCCTTGGCAGACCCTTCCTGGCCACAGCAAAGGCTGTGATTGATGTTGATAGAGGAGAGTTGATCATTCAAGTGAATGAAGAATCCTTGGTGTTTAAGGCCCAAGGATATCCCTCTGCCATCATGGAGAGGAAGCATGAAGAGCTTCTCTCAAAACAGAGCCAAACAGAGCCCCCACAGTCAAACTCTAAGTTTGGTGTTGGGAGGCCACAACCAAACTCTAAGTTTGGTGTTGAACCCCCACATTCAAACTCTAAGTTTGGTGTTGGGTGGTTCCAACACGGTTCTGAGCATTTCTGAGGCTCCATGAGAGTCCTCTGTCAAGCTAGTGACAATAAAGAAGCGCTTGTTGGGAGGCAACCCAATGTTTTATAATTAACTATTTTCTTTGTTATTTTATCTTTTTTGTAGGTTGATGATCATGAGAAGTCACAAAATTAATTGAAAAAGCAAAAACAGAATGAAAAACAGGAAGAAAAACAGCACACCCTGGAGGAAGATGCTGCTGGCGTTTAAACGCCAGTAAGCCTAGCAGTTGGGCGTTTAACGCCCAGTCTGGCACCATTCTGGGCGTTTAACGCCAGAAAGGGGCACCAGACTGGCGTTAAACGCCAGGAAAGGGCAAGAACCTGGCGTTAAACGCCAGGAATGGGCACCAGCCCGGCGTTTAACGCCAGAATTGGCTCAAAACGTGAATTTTGATGCCATTTGGTGCAGGGATGACTTTTCCTTGACACCACAGGATCTGTGGACCCCACAGGACCCCACCACCACTCTCTCTCTTCTTCCCCCATTCACCAATCACCTCAACACCTCTTCCCCAAAAACCCTTCACCTATCAAATCCCATCTTTCTCTTCACCACTCACATCCATCCTTCATAAATCCCCACCAACCTCACCCTTCAAATTCAAACCACTTCCCTCCCAAACCCACCCATAATGGCCGAACCAATACCCCCCTCTCTCCTATATATACCCTTCTTCAACCCTTCATTTTCACACAACCTAAACACCACTTCTACCCCTCTTTGGCCGAACCCACCACCATCTCCCTCTTCCTCATTTCTTCTTCTTCTACTCTCTTCTTTCTTCTTTTGCTCGAGGAGGAGCAAACATTTTAAGTTTGGTGTGGTAAAAGCGTTGCTTTCTCGTTTTTCCATAACCATTATGGCATCCAAGGCCGGAGAAACCTCTAGAAAGAGGAAAGGGAAGGCAAAGGCTTCCACCTCCGAGTCATGGAAGATGGATAGATTCATCTCAAGGGTGCATCAAGACCACTTCTATGAAGTTGTGGCCTTGAAGAAGGTGATCCCCGAGGTCCCTTTTTCACTCAAGAAGGGTGAATATCCGGAGATCCGACATGAGATTCAAAGAAGAGGTTGGGAAGTTCTTACCAACCCCATTCAACAAGTCGGAATCTTGATGGTTCAAGAGTTCTATGCCAATGCATGGATCACCAAGAACCATGACCAAAGTGTGAACCCGAATCCAAAGAATTATCTTACTATGGTTCGGGGGAAATACTTGGATTTTAGTCCGGAGAGTGTGAGGGTGGCATTCAACTTGCCTATGATGCAAGGAGATGAGCATCCTTACACTAGAAGGGTCAACTTTGATCAAAGGTTGGACCAAGTCCTCACAGTCATATGTGAAGAGGGCGCCCAATGGAAGAGAGATTCAAGAGGAAAGCCGGTTCAATTGAGAAGGCATGACCTCAAACCCGTGGCTAGAGGATGGTTAGAGTTCATACAACACTCAATCATCCCCACTAGCAACCGGTCCGAAGTTACCATAGACCGGGCTATCATGATCCATAGCATCATGATTGGAGAAGAAATAGAGGTTCATGAGGTTATAGCCCAAGAACTCTACAAGGTGGCGGACAAGTCCTCTACCTTGGCAAGGTTAGCCTTTCCTCATCTCATTTGTCACCTCTGTTATTCAGTGGGAGTTGACATAGAGGGAGACACCCCCATTGAGGAGGACAAGCCCATCACTAAGAAGAGGATGGAGCACACAAGAGATCCCACTCATCATGAGATCCCTGAGATTCCTCAAGGGATGCACTTTCCTCCACAAAACTATTGGGAGCAACTAAACACCTCCCTAGGAGAATTGAGTTCCAACATGGGACAACTAAGGGTGGAGCATCAAGAACACTCCATCATCCTTCATGATATTAGAGAAGATCAAAGAATCATGAGGGAGGAGCAACAAAGACAAGGAAGAGACATTGAGGAGCTCAAGCACTCCATAGGATCTTCAAGAGCAAGGAAGAGCCGCCATCACTAAGGTGGACCCGTTCCTTGATTTCCTTGTTATTTATTCTTCTGTTTTTCGAATTTTATGCTTATGTTTATCCATGTTTGTGTCTTGTGATCATTAGTGTCTTAGTGTCTATGCCTTAAAGTTATGAATGTCCTATGAATCCATCACCTTTCTTAAATAAAAATGTGCTTAATTGATAAAAGAAAGAATTGCATGAATTTTGAATTTTATAACAGTTTAATTATTTTGATGTGGTGGCAATATCTTTGTTCGCTGAATGTATGCTTAAACAGTGCATATGTATCTTGAATTTGTGGTTCATGAATGTTGGCTCTTGAAAGAATGATGAAAAAGGAGACATGTTACTGAGGATCTGAAAAATCATTAAAATGATTCTTGAAGCAAGAAAAAGCTATTAAAAAAAAAATCGAAAAAAAAAACGAAAAAAAAATATATAGAGAAATAAAGAGTTGTGATCCAAGGCAAATAAGAGTGTGCTTAAGAACCCTGGACACCTCTAATTGGGGACTTTAGCAAAGCTGAGTCACAATCTGAAAAGGTTCACCCAATTATGTGTCTGTGGCATGTATGTATCCGGTGGTAATACTGGAAGACAGAGTGCTTTGGGCCACAGCCAAGACTCAATAAATAGCTATGTTCAAGAATCATCATACTTTACTAAGAGAATCATTAACACTATCTGGACTCTGAGTTCCTAAAGAAGCCAACCATTCTGAATTTCAAAGGATAGAGTGAGATGCCAAAACTATTCAGAGGCAAAAAGCTAAAAGCCCCGCTCATCTAATTAATACTGATCTTCATGGATGTTTTTGGAATTCATTGCATATTCTCTCTTTTTATCTTATTTGATTTTCAGTTGCTTGGAGACAAGCAACAATTTAAGTTTGGTGTTGTGATGAGCGGATAAATTGTATACTTTTTGGCATTGTTTTTAGTATGTTTTTGTTATGATATAGTTAGTTTTTAGTATATTTTTATTAGTTTTTAGTTAAAATTCACTTTTCTGGACTTTACTATGAGTTTGTGTGTTTTTCTGTGATTTCAGGTATTTTCTGGCTGAAATTGAGGGACCTGAGCAAAAATCTGATTAAGAGACCAAAAAGGACTGCAGATGCTGTTGGATTCTGACCTCCCTACACTCGAAGTGAATTTTCTGGAGCTACAGAAGCCCAATTGGCGCGCTCTCAACGGCGTTGGAAAGTAGACATCCTGGGCTTTCCAGCAATATATGATAGTCCATACTTTGCCCAAGATTTGATGGCCCAAACCGGCGTTCAAAGTCACCTCAAGAAATCCCAGCGTTAAACGCTGGAACTGGCACCCAAATGGGAGTTAAACGCCCAAACTGGCACTAAAGCTGGCGTTTAACTCCAAGAAGAGTCTCTGCACGAAAAATGCTTCATTGCTCAGTCCAAGCACACACCAAGTGGGCCCGGAAGAGGATTTTTATGTCATTTACTCATTTCTGTACACCTTAGGCTACTAGTTTTCTATAAGTAGAACCTTTGACTATTGTATAAAAAATGTTTTGATCACTTGAGATCTCTAGATCATCTTTGGACATTTTAGTTCTTAGATCATTGGGAGGCTGGCCATTCGGCCATGCCTAGACCTTATGCTTATGTATTTTCAACGGTGGAGTTTCTACACACCATAGATTAAGGTGTGGAGCTCTGCTGTACCTCGAGTATTAATGCAATTACTATTGTTCTTCCATTCAATTTCGCTTGTTCTTTATCCAAGATATCACTTGTTCTTCAACTTGATGAAGGTGATGATTGACACTCATCATCATTCTCACCCATGAACAAAGTGACTGACAACCACTCTTGTTCTACAAGCGTTCAAGGCTCCAGTGAATATCTCTTGGATTCCTGATTGCACGATGCATGGTTGATCGCCTGACAACCGAGTGCTCGCCTGACAAACGAGCCAACCATTCCGTGAGATCAGAGTCTTCGTGGTATAGGCGAGAACTGATGGCGGCATTCAAGAGAATCCGGAAGGTCTAACCTTGTCTGTGGTATTCTGAGTAGGATTTAATGACTGAATGACTGTGACGTGCTTCAAACTCCTGAGGGCGGGGCGTTAGTGACAGACGCAAAAGAATCACTGGATTCTATTCCGGCCTGATTGAGAACCGACAGATGAATTCCGCTATGCTGTGACAGAGCATATGCAATCGCTTTCACTGAGAGGATGGGAGGTAGCCACTGACAACGGTGAAACCCTTGCTTAAGCTTGCCATGGAAAGGAGTAAGAAGGATTGGATGAAGACAGTAGGAAAGCAGAGAGACGGAAGGGAAGGCATCTTCATGCGCTTATCTGAAGTTCCTACCAATGAATTACATAAGTATCTCTATCTTTACCTTTGTGTTATTTTCGTTCATCACCATTATCATTTGAGTTTGCCTGACTAAGATTTACAAGATGACCATAGCTTGCTTCAATACTAACAATCTCCGTGGGATCGACCCTTACTCACGTAAGGTTTATTACTTGGACGACCCAGTGCACTTGCTGGTTAGTTGTGCGAAGTTGTGTAATGCCATGGTATTGAGCTACCACGTTTTTGGAGCCATTACCGGGGATTATGAGAGTTGTGAAAAAGTATTGTTCACAATTTCGCGCACCATAAAGCTTGCTTGTCCTCAAGCAAGAAATGAATTATGCTCAGAGATTCTTTGAATTAAGATGGATTGAGGAATACTTGTAAAGCACAGTAAGTGAAGTGATCAGGGGACAGTGGGATGAACTCTAAATCATATGCTCATGCAAGGGCTTCAGTGCTCACTAGTCCTCACATATTGGGAGTCGTAGGTCTTAGGATATTCATCCAAATGGTATCATGGAGATCTCTTTATATGTAATCACCTTGAAGCAGCTTATAATTTCTTTGCTTTGGCCTCGACTCTAAGTATCATGTCTCAAAGCGGCTTTTTAAATAAGCTTTCAATCAATACTCCTAAACCAGTTGGTTTTAAGGTATTAGGTGTTAAAGCACCCCTCAGGATTTACTTGCTCAAGCCTCTTTCCTTGACACACTTCAACCACAAGCATTTACTAGGATATTAACTCTTTTGAGTTTTTGTTTCTTTCTTTCTTTTTCTGCCTAGTAATTGATGCTCAGAGCCTTGGGCCATGTTCTTTTTGCTTTTGTATTTTCTTTACTTTATTTTTGTTTTGCTTGCTTCTCGGATCAATTGATTTTTGAGAATCTCCACAATACTTCTTTGAACTTCATGTCCTGCCTATGAGCTCCCATGCAAGTTTTCACAAGCATGCAACCTCAATACATAATCATACAACTAGAACCACCACTTCTCCTAATCTTTTGCTTGCCTCAGAAATTGATTTATTCCTCAATCCTTCTTTTCAAAGAACTTTCATGTGATGCATTCTTGCAAATTGAGTGCAAACATGTTTTGAAGATAAGAATGTTGTGAATGATCAGCCATCTTTCTTATTGAATTATAAAGGAAGATTATGCTATGCAGGCAGGCAGGAAAAAGAAAAACTATATGATGCAGACAAACAGGGCAAATAAGGATACACTCAAACTTTCAATCACAGCAACATTTGATGTAAAACAATCACTTAACAATACAACCTGTTGGAGTTCACTTGCTTTCCTTCTTCTCATCATCATCAATTCTGACTTTCATGCTCATCTTTCACCTCTTTGGTTGATGATGCTAAAAATCTCCCAAAAGTTTGTATGATATTCTGCAGTGATATTGGAAGTTGCTTGTTCTACAAGCACTTAGAAATAGTGGTTAGTCTGCATAGTTTATTTGTGGCTTTTTGAACTTACTTTGGTGTGGGAACACCAAACTTAGTACCTTGCCAAAGGTTTTCATTATCCATGTGTGAAATTCTTTTTCTCAAAAGTAATAAGGCTGAATACTAGAAAACAGCAGAATAGTTAACTAATTCATCCATTATGCTTGAAGCCCATATTATGCATAAGGTGAGAATGTGTGTTATAATGGGATTTTGGTGGAACACCAAACTTAGAATTCTTCATTCTCCCTTAGATTGTTTTGGTGTGCAACACCAAACTTAGCTTCTTGCAATCTAGATAAAGTTAGTTAACCTTTTTATTGAAATAGATATGAAAAGAAAACTACCTCAGGTTGGGTTGCCTCCCAACAAGCGCTCTTTTATTGTCATTAGCTTGACATCCTCAGTGCTCAAGGAAATTGAGGCTTTGCCTCTTTCTTACTCGTTTCTGTGAGGTCTTTGGCTAATTGTCCTATTTGCTTCTCAATTCTCCCGAGTAAGTCATTATAGTGTTTGTTCATCATTGCTTGCTGTTTCATCATTCCTTCTACTACGATCTCTAGAGTGGTGATCCTTTGATAATCTTGTGAGATTGGTTGGTTGTGGTGTGTTAGAGGTTGGAAGGATGGGTAATGTGGTGGTATGTTGTGATTGAAGTCCCTTTGTTCCTGATATTGAGATTCCCTCATTCTTAGATAAGAATGTGGCTTCCATGGTGGAAATTGTGCCTTCACTGTAGTAGAATGGAGAAAGTCAATTTGTCTAGCTATTGACCCCAATTGTTGCTGAGTTTGCTGATGTAGCTGTTTGCTTTGATTCATGACTGCCTTCATTCCTTCAAGATTCTTTATCTCCTCATCTGAAGTTGCATTCTGTGGAGTCTCAAATGAGTGTTGGTTATTGGCTCTCTTGTTATTGAGCTCTGTAGTTCCTTGGCCAGCTGCTGTTGCTTTGAAAAGGTTATCTAAGACGTAATCCACTGCTCTCCTTGTTTCTGGGGTTAATCCTTTATAGAACGCTCGGAAACCCTCTTTGTCATTTGCTTTCTTGTATCTTTCCCATGGTTTGAACAATGATTCTTCCTCTCCTTGTATGAATGGCTGAATTCTCTCTTTCATCTTGATGTTTTGTTGGGATGAGGAGAATTTGGCCAGAAATTTGGTAACCAAATCGTCCCAACTAGTAATACTTCCTTGGGGAAAGGTTTCGAACCATTGTGCAGCTTCATTCTTTAGTGAGAAGGGAAATAGCAAGAGTTTAAAGGTGTCATGATTTACACCATTGGGATTGACAGCACCACAAGTCCTTAGAAAAATGGATATATGCTGTTCAGGATCTTCCACTGGATTTCCGCTGTAAGAACAATTCTTTTTGATTGATGTAATGAGTTGCGGATTCATGTTGTGGTGTTCTTCTTTCTCAGAAACTCCTTCTTCAATGATATCTTTCCCTTTTGCTGCTCTACTTTCCTGTGACATGTAAATCAAATATAAGGAATACACAGTGGTATTTTTGGAAAATAGAGTGTAGTTATTTGTGACAAAACTTCAAACAGTTAGCGTGTTAACAGAGGCAAAACTTCAAACAGTTAGTGGGTTAGTCAAAAATTAAGAAAAAGTGCTTGATCTAAATTACCACCTCACTTAATCATTGTCAATCTAATCAATCCCCGGCAACGGCGCCAAAAACTTGATGAGTATATTTCGGAGGAAAAATGAATCTCTCCCAAAGCAACACCGATCTAACCGGCAAGTGCACCGGGTCGCATCAAGTAATAAAAACTCACGGGAGTGAGGTCGATCCCACAGGGATTGAAGGATTGAGCAATTTTAGTTTAGTGGTTGATTTAGTCAAGCGAATCAAGATTTGGTTGATTGATTGGTGACTTGCAGAATTTAAATTGCATTGAAAGTAAAGAGAACAAGGAATAAGTTGCTGAATCTTAAAGAACAAAAAATCAAATGGCAGAAACTTAAAGAGCAAGAAATGTAAATTGCAAGAATCTTAAATGACAAGAAATGTAAATGGCTTGAAATGTAAAGGGGATTGGGACTTGGATTTGCAGAAATTAAATAAAGAGAAATTAAATTGCATCAAACAGAAGAGTAATTGGGAATTGGGATTGAATCGGATTCAAACAGAAAAATAAAATGAACAATTAAAGCAAGAATCAGAGAATTGAAATGGTAAAATGAGATCTCAGGACCCAGAGACTAGAAAACCAAGTTCTAGATCTCAATGCCTTCCTAGATCCAACAAGAACAATAGCAAGAGAATTGTAAATTGCAAAGAAAATAGAAGAAGAACAATTAACAGGAAACTAAATTCAATTAAGCAGTAAAGAAAAAGAGAGATCCAAGGATGAGATTGAAACAGAATTCCTTCAATTCTCCAACCCAAGATCCAAGACAATTGTAATTGAAATTGAAAGCAATTAAACTAAGAAAATAAAGATCACTCAAGCTCCCCAAAACTAAGAAGAAAACTCTCAAAAAAACTAAAAAGGGAAGCTCCCCAAATAACTTGAATTCTAGCCTATTTATACACTTTCTTCAATTGATCTTCAAACCTTGAGTTGGGCCTTTGCTCTTGGTGGAATTGGGTTGAAAGAGGCCTTGGTTGATTGCTCTTGAAGTTTGGAGAGAAACCCAAGTGAATCAATTGAACCGGATTTGAGTTTTGCAAAGTTGGATTCAAAGTTAGCCTCAAAGTTAGGGGTCTAACTTTGAGGCCAACTTTTCATGTCAGCAGGCCCTTTTTACTGATGCCAACGTTGGCCTCCAAGTTAGGGCCTAACTTGAGCGCCAACGTTGGCCCTTCCTTATGCACATTTGGCGCCAACGTTAGCCTCCAAGTTAGGGGGCTAACGTTGGCGCAAACGTTGGCTATTCTCCCTTAAGTTTTTGTGCGCCAAAGATGAGCTCTCATGCCAACGTTAGCCTCCAAGTTAGGGGGCTAACGTTGGCGCAAACGTTGGCAGCCCTGGGAGGAATTTCCAGCTTCCAACGTTAGCCTCCAAGTTAGGGGGCTAACGTTGAGGCTAACTTTTCGTCCAAAAGTTTGTGCCAACGTTTGGGGGCTAACTTCAAGTCCAACTTCATTCTTCCTGGTTCGATTTCACTTGTTTCATTGTCTTCTCTTAGCTTCTAGCCATTCCTTCTTACTTCAACCCTTTTCCAAGCTTTCTTCACCTATCATAAATCAACCAAACACATCAAAGCTATGCTCAAAATCATGAGATGATCATTCTATCCTAATATGCACCAATTATGGCATCAAACCTCATGAAATTGCATTAATTTATCTATGGTTGATTCAATCAAAGGAAGCATGAAAATCTACCTAAATTAGCTTGCTTGAGCCTCAAGAAAGTGCATAATTTAATTCAAAACAAGAGAGAGATACTAGTAAAACTAGGCTAAGATGACTTGTCATCATTAGCCCCCTAACTTGGAGGCTAACGTTGGCATGAAAAATATACTCCAGGGCTAGCCAACGTTTGCGCCAACGTTAGCCCCCTAACTTGGAGGCTAACGTTGGCGCCATTGGTGCATGAGGAAGGGCCAACGTTGGAGCTCAAGTTAGACCCCTAACTTTGGCACCAACGTTGGCATCAGTAAAATTGGGCTATCTGATATGAAAAGTTTGAGCTCAAGTTAGACCCCTAACGTTGGCTCAAACTTTTACTCCAACGTCTATAAAAATTCAATCCGGTTCAATTGGTTCACTTTGGTTCCTCTCCAAACTCCAAAGAGCAATCAACCAAGGCCTCTTTTAACCCAATTCTACCAAGAGCAAAGGCCCAATTCAGGGCTTGAAGATCATTTGAAGAAAGTGTATAAATAGGATAGAATTCAAGTTATTCAGAGAGCTTCCTTTCTTTTAGTTTTTCAGAGAGCTTTCCTTTTGAATTTTAGATATAGAGTGAGCTTTAATTTCCTAGTTTGGGGAAGGAGAATTCCATTTTCTTCCTCTTAGTTTTATTGCTTTCAATTTCAATTACAACTGTCTTGGATCTTGGGTTGGAGAATTGAAGGAATTCTGTTTCAATCTCATCCTTGGATCTTTCTGTTTCTTTACTGCTTAATTGAATTTAATTTTCTGTTAATTGCTCTTCATCTAATTTCTTTGCAATTTACGTTTCCCTTGCAATTGTTCTTGTTGGATCTAGGAAGGCATTGAGATCTAGACTTGGTTTTCTAGTCTCTTGGGTCCTGAGATCCAGATTTCCCATTTACTTTTCTGTTTAAGATCCGGTTTGATCCAAGTCATTTTCTACTTCTCTGCTTGTTGCAATTTTACTTTTCCTTGTTTAATTTCTGCAAATCCAACTCCCAATTCCCTTTATAATTCAAGCCATTTACATTTCTTGCATTTTAAGATTTTGCAATTTACATTTCTTGCGTTCTAAGTTTCTGCCATTTAATTTCTTGTTCTTTAAGATTCAGCACTTTAATTCTCACTCTCTTTAATTTCATGCCAATTCCCCATTCCCTTTATTTTCTATGCAATTTAAATTCTGCAAATCACAAATCACTCAACTAAATCTTGATTCGCTTGACTAAATCAACCACTAAACTAAAATTGCTCAATCCTTCAATCCCTGTGGGATCGACCTCACTCCCGTGAGTTTTTATTACTTGATGCGACCCGGTGCACTTGCCGGTTAGATTTGTGTGTTTTGGGAGAAATTTATTTTTCCACCAAAATATCACATCAAGTTTTTGGCGCCGTTGCCGGGGATTGATTAGATTGACAATGATTAAGTGAGGTGGTAATTTAGATCAAGCACTTTTTCTTAATTTTTGATTAACCCACTAACTGTTTGATTTTTTGCTTAAACTAACTAAAACTTCAATTTAGCAGTAAATTGAAGCATCACTGGTTTGTGCATTTCTCATGTTATGCTTGTATGTCAGGTACAAGAAGAAACACACTAAATTTTCATGAACAAGATGAAAGAACTCTCAGGAGGTTAAGGAGAGCTGAAAGAGGGAAGAATATTGTTGGAGAAGAGGAATCAGACGAAGAATTTCAAGAGATGGAGGAACATTCAACTAATCCACCTGGTGGAGCAGACAACAACAATGATAACCCACCCCAGAGGAGAGTTTTGGCTTCCTATACCTTTGCCAATCCTAGACATTGTGGAAGCAGCATCTTGGCTCCAAATGTCAATGCAAACAATTTTGAACTTAAGCCGCAACTCATCACTTTGGTTCAGAACAATTGCTCTTTTGGTGGAGGAGCACTTGAAGACCCGCACCAACACTTATCCACCTTCTTGAGGATATGCAACACTGTCAAAACTAATGGTGTGCCTCCTGACAGTTACAAATTGATGCTATTCCCATTCTCTCTCAGGGACAAGGCTACTCAATGGTTGGAGTCGTTTCCAAGGGACAGCATCAATAACTGGGATGATCTGGTAACCAAGTTCCTTGCCAAGTTTTATCCACCCCAGAGAATTATAAGGTTGAAGGCTGAGGTACAAACATTCACACAAATGGAGGCTGAACCTATTTATGAGGCATGAGAGAGGTACAAAGCTCTAGTCAGAAAATGCCCCCTGCCATGTTTAATGAATGGGAGAAGCTGCAAAACTTCTATGAAGGCTTAACATTGAAATCCCAGGAAGCTTTGGATCATTCGGCTGGAGGTTCCTTGCAACTCATGAAAACTGCAGAGGAGGCTCAAGAACTTATTGATATGGTGGCTAACAACCAATATTTCTTTGCTCATCAAAGAAGCCGCCAACCATCACAAAGAAGAGGAGTAATGGAGCTAGAAGGAGTGGATTCAATCCTGGCTCAAAACAAATTAATGCAACAGCAAATTCAACAACAATTTGAGCAAATGACCAAGAGGATTGATGGCCTCCAAGTTGCAGCAGTTAACACTAGCCAACCATCAACCACATGGGGGCAAAATGAAGAAACTCAAGAGGAGCAGCAGCAGGAACAAGTCCAGTACATGCATTCAAGTCCAAATGAATTCTATGGTGATACTTACAACCCCTCATGGAAGAATCACCCCAACCTCAGATGGGGAGACACTCACAACCAAAACCAACAACCATGGCAGAGAAACTCAAACCAAAACAACCCAAGAAACAATCAAAATTTCAACCAGTAGCAAACAAACCAAAATACTTATAGAAAACCTCAAAACAACTACCCCAATCCCAACCAGTACCAACCCACTAACCAACCTTCCAACCAAAATGCTTATCATCCACCACCCACAGCTCATAACCCACCACAAGCACCACCTGAACCCCAAAGACTCACCAACTTGGAGACCATGATAGAAAAAATGATGAAACTCCAGGAAATAACAAACAAAAACCATGAGGCATCCATAAAGAGCCTAGAAAGGCAGATCGGGCAAATCTCCAAGCAAATTTCTGTTGAGAGACCTTCAAGCTCACTGCCTAGTGACACAATCCCAAATCCCAAGGAGGAATGCAAGGCAATACAATTAAGGAGTGGGAGAACATTGATGAGCAACAATGACACTACAAAGAAGCAAACAGAGAGCATCAAAGAACCAACAGAGGATGAGAAGCAAACACAAGCAGATCCAGCTAAGGAGCAAGTTGTGGTGCCAAACAAAAGCACTGAGAAACTCAAAGAACAGGACAACCAGCCACATAGCTCAAGGGAAATGACTCAGAGTCAACAGCAAGTAAGGAAAAACAGCACAACTCCACTGCCTTATCCCCAGAGGTTCAACAAGGAAGTTAAGGACCAGCATTTTCACAAATTCCTTGAGACTTTCAAGAAGCTGGAAATCAATATTCCTTTGGCTGAAGCACTTGAGCAAATGCCTCTGTATGCCAAATTTTTAAAGGAGCTTATCAACAAGAAAAGAAGTTGGGATGAGAAGGAAATCGTATTACTCACTGAGGAATGCATAATCTTGATTCAAAAAGGGCTTCCTCCCAAGCTTGAGGACCCAGGGAGTTTCTTGTTGCCTTGCACCATTGGGGAAGTGACCATCACTAAAGCAATGTGCGATCTCGGAGCAAGTATTAATTTGATACTGTTCTCCCTGGTAAAAAAACTGCATATAGAGGAAGTCAAACCAGTACAAATGTCTCTGGAGCTGGTAGATAAGTCAATGGTATACCCCAGGGGTGTAATTGAAAATCTTTTGGTCAAGGTGGACAGTTTTATATACCCTGCTGATTTTGTGGTTCTGGATTCAAACGAGGATGATGGTGACTCTGTTATATTGGGAAGGCCATTCTTGGCCACTGCTAGAGCTATCATAGACATAGAGGAAGGGGAATTAACCCTCAGGATGCATGATCAAAGTGTCACTCTGAAGGTACTACCAGAGGCACAATTTAGCAAGGAGAAGAAAGACTATATGAAAATTGACAAGGGAAAGTCACAGTTGAAGGAAGAAAATGACAAGAAGAGTCAAGGCAACATCCCAAAGATAAGAGTTGTACAGATTGAAGAACGAGCCCAAGAGGACATTGGAGTATTGGCCACTGAGAAGAAAAGTCCCCAAATGAAACCCAAGGCCAGAAAAGAAAGATCAACAAAAGGAAAGATGAAAGGCAGAAACAAGACAAAAAGGGGTTGGAAGAATAGGAAGATCCCAACAGAGGGGCTGTCCAAAGGTGACAAAGTGCAACTGATATATCAACAGTTGGGGGCAAACCAACAAACTGAGGACTACTACACTGTCAGCAACATACTTTCATTAGAGCATGCTGAAATTGAACACCAGAAAACAAAGAAGAGAATCACAGTCACGGGAGACAAATTGAGGCTCTACAAGCACCAACCACCATAAAAGAAAGCCTCAATGTCAAGCTAATGACAAAAAAAGAGCGCTCTATGGGAGGCAACCCATGTTTTAAAATTCATGTCACTTTAAATTCAATAAGTTATGAACATTTGAGCATGAATTTTTTTTCTTTCATGAACAGGTCTATTAACTGCATGCATTATTTGAAACATATGCTGAGAATCCTAAGTTTGGTGTGCTTCAAGCACATTAAACCAATGTTACAGACAATTTTGTTTTACATGCTTAAAGTGTTTAACAAAGCATATGGCCAAACACTAAGTTTGGTGTGCACATAGGTTCATGAAAAAAATTGGAAATTCATGCATTTATAATCATACAATTGTTATTTTCCAAAATCTTATAAATAAAAAAAAATTCTTTTTCGGTAATGAAGGCATCAATTGTGATGCACCCTTTGTCAAGAAACAAGTTTGGTGTTCATCGAACTTTGATGCACCGATTTAGAGATACAATTGATCCTTCATGAAAAAAAAAGGGAAAAAGAAGAAAGTATGATGAAAACAATTCTTATAAACATTTAAGTGTGACATTGAGATTTCACTAATTGGAGGAAGGGACATTTATTGACCAAACCTTAAGTTTGGTGTCCTCCAAGGAAAGTCACGGTTTAAATGAATATAAGGATTGATGATTAGTATAATGTTAATAAAAGAAACACTCTAGCCACGGTTGGATAAGCTAATGTGTGTTGTCTTGTTGTGATGATTAGGTAGTCAAAGAATCTTCAATGAAAGAGACAAGACAAAGGAAAGCATAGCACGAGGACAAAATCTCATCACATCAAAAAGAGAATCTGCACGGCAAAGACAATTGATGAAGCAAGTTTTGTCTTCATTCATCCTTACATGCACACCTTTGATTCACATAGTATCCAATTGCATCCTAGCCTTTCATTGCTCATTTAAATAACACACCTCCTTCAAGCCATGCACATGACCGAATCCTTGCACTCCAACCTTGTAAACTTCATTCCCTTCATCACTTCTCAATATAATAAGCTCAGCCTCAAACTTTCTCTTACTCCATACACACATAAAAATCTCCAGCACTCTTCACTCCTTCTTAAAGCTCATGGCCTCTTCTTCAAAAACCAAACGAAGAAAAGGAAAAGAGCCTATGGTGGAGGAGAGCACCCCTGAATATGACCGATGGAGATTCAGATCTTCATACCATCAATTTCAAATGGAGTGGATGAACGACAAGAAGATCTATCCAGAAATTCCATTCTTATTTCCGGATGATGGATGTCAAGAAATGAAGAACAAAATTCAAAAGAGGAGGTGGGAAGAACTTGCATCACCAGCCACCCGAATCAATGCCAATATTATAAGAGAGTTTTATGCAAATATCCCAAGACTTGACATGCGTGAGCCCCCAACATACAAGAGCTATGTGCGGGGAGTGGAAGTAGATTTTAGCTCGGATGCAATCAAGAAAGTCTTGGGGCTAAAGTCAGTCCGCTTTAGTGAACCAGGATACCAACAAAGATTGAATGAAGATCAGGATTATGATGAGATTGCTAGGGATATTTGTCTGGAGAACTCTGAGTGGGAAGGAGATGACAGAAACAAATATAAGTATTTGAAGAGATGTAACCTCACCCCGGAAGCAAAAGGATGGTATGAGCTGATGAAAAGATCAATTCTGGGCACAGTAAACACCTCAGAAGTTAACAGGGAGAGAGCTGTGATGTTGCATTGCATCATGGTGGGAGGAGAGATCAAAGTTCATGAGATCCTTGCAAAAGATATCCAACGGGTTGCTGAGAAGAATTCGGCCGGGTCTTGGTTGTACTACCCAAGTACCATTTGGAGGTTGTGTGTGAAGGCTAAAGTACCAATGGAAGATGAGAATCCAAAGTGGATAAGCCAAGGCCTGCCCATAACCATTGAAAGAATGACAATGGCTCCAGAAGCACATCAAGGCCGAAGACCACATGGAAGAAGGCAAAGAGAAGAACCAATGGAAGAAGATGAGCTACACCTAGAAGAAGAACCACAAGAGGAGGAGGAACAGCCGCACTTTTTCCCACATGGCAATATGGATATGACTCAAATGCAAGAAGCAATTGGAAGATTGTCACACCAATACACAAGAATTCAAGAAAGGCAAGAAGAGTACCATTCACAATACTTGAAGCATCAACAAGAACAAAAAGAATGGCAGCTGAAAATGATGAACCAACAAAATAAGTTTGAGTCAAAATTCATTGCGATGCAAGAGGAGCATGCCTTTCAATCTCATGAGGCATTTGGGAAGTTAGCACAAATGCAGGCCGAGACCATGAGGGCTCTCAATGAGTTTACAACCCTCCAAGATGCAAGATATGAAGTCCAAGCCGATTACAACATTAATAGTCAAATCAAACTGAACTATATTGGGGAACATCTGCACAACATGGATCCAACATTCCCAACATATGATGAGTTCTTCAAAAAGAAAAGTGAAATAGAAGCAAACAAAGCCATGAGCCTTGAAGATAGAGTAGAGGAGACGATGAATAAAGCTGGGTTCTGGCGGGGTCAACAGACAACAAACATGGACACAGGGAACATCAACAACCAAGTATATGAAAGAAGAAAGAAAAAGCATGACAAATAAAAGGTGGACTTTCTCCTTATTCATCACTACAAAGAAAAAGCATGCATTCTGTCTGTCTGTTTGAAGTGTCCTTGCATCTTTAAGTTGTCATTTCAATAGTCTTTGCATTATGTTTGTTTATCTTAAAATAAGTAAGCTAGTTTAAGTTTGTGCTTGTGTGTTTGCTTCCACTTGACTAAAAGCATGTTTTGTCCCCTGCATCTTTAAATCAATAAAAGAAATGTTTGAATGTGAAGTAAGATAGTCTCTGTTAGATAGAAGTAGAATAATAGTAAGTGGTGGTATGTGTGTGATTGTATAATAGCTCACTTTTAGTGAATAAAGAGCTAGGATATCTCCTTCCAAGTATAGAGTGACCTACTATCTATGGATCTCAATTAAATAAAGATCCTTGGTAAGAAAGAAAAACAAAAAGAAAGAAAGAAAAGAGATAGCCAAAAGGTGGCAGAGAAAAGAAAAGGAAACAAAAAGAAACAAAGCTGGACACCAATAGCTTGAACTTTAAAATATATGCCTGTGGTGTCTTTGTACTAGGATCTGCTTGGATTAGTAAGCTCTTTGGAGTGCTTCAACACTTGTTGACTTGGATTAACTAATCCGGGATCATCAGCTGAAAGTTCACTATCAAGAGCAACCTAACTACAAGGCATTTAGTAACCCAAAGAGGTGCTGGGCATCAATGTTAAAAAGGGAAATGTGAGCCAAGTGTCTATGGTGAATAATGTGTCAAGAATGCAGAAAAGAAAATGAACTTGCTACACATGACACTCAAATAAAGCTTTTGCAAAAAAGTAAATAGCCAAGGATAAAGGAATAATGAGAGGTCATAGCAGTATGTTACTTGAAACTTGAAGGAGACTTTCTAGGCCTAAGAATCAATAAGAAGTGAGTGTTTGCATATCCACACAAAACCCCATAAACTACCAATAACATTCTTCTAGCATGAGCATCCTCTTCCATTTCATTCTTTCTTCTTAATAATTCATTTCTTGCTTGGGGACAAGCAAGCTTTAAGTTTGGTGTTGTGATGACAAGTCATCTTAGCCTACTTTTACTAGTCTCTTTCTTTTGTTTTCAATTGAATTATGCACTTTCTTGAGGCCTAAGCAAGCTAATTTGGGTAGATTTTCATGCTTCCTTTGATTGAATCAACCATAGATAAATTCATGCTTTTTCATGAGACTTGATGCCATAATGGTTGCATATTAGGACAGAATGAACATCTCATGATTTTGAGCATAGCTTTGATGTGTTTGGTTGGTTAATGATAGGTGAAGAAAGCTTGGAGAAAGGTTGAAGTTAGAAGGAATGGCTAGAAGCTAAGAGAGGACAATGAAACAAATAAAATTGAACCAGGAAGTATAAAGTTGGACTTGAAGTTAGCCCTCAAACTTTAGCACAAACTTTTGGGTGAAAAGTTAGCCTCAAAGTTAGCCCCCTAACTTGAAGGCTAACGTGAGAATTGAAAATTTCACCCAGGGCTAGCCAACGTTTGCGCCAACGTTAGCCCCCTAACTTGGAGGCTAACGTTGGCATGAAAATTTGCTCCAGGGCTAGCTAACGTTGGCATGAAAAATTCACCCAGGGTAGCCAACGTTTGCGCCAACGTTAGCCCCCTAACTTGGAGGCTAACGTTGGCATGAAAAATATACTCCAGGGCTAGCCAACGTTTGCGCCAACGTTAGCCCCCTAACTTGGAGGCTAACGTTGGCGCCATTGGTGCATGAGGAAGGGCCAACGTTGGAGCTCAAGTTAGACCCCTAACTTTGGCACCAACGTTGGCATCAGTAAAATTGGGCTATCTGATATGAAAAGTTTGAGCTCAAGTTAGACCCCTAACGTTGGCTCAAACTTTTACTCCAACTTCTATAAAAATTCAATCCGGTTCAATTGGTTCACTTTGGTTCCTCTCCAAACTCCAAAGAGCAATCAACCAAGGCCTCTTTTAACCCAATTCTACCAAGAGCAAAGGCCCAATTCAGGGCTTGAAGATCATTTGAAGAAAGTGTATAAATAGGATAGAATTCAAGTTATTCAGAGAGCTTCCTTTCTTTTAGTTTTTCAGAGAGCTTTCCTTTTGAATTTTAGATATAGAGTGAGCTTTAATTTCCTAGTTTGGGGAAGGAGAATTCCATTTTCTTCCTCTTAGTTTTATTGCTTTCAATTTCAATTACAACTGTCTTGGATCTTGGGTTGGAGAATTGAAGGAATTCTGTTTCAATCTCATCCTTGGATCTTTCTGTTTCTTTACTGCTTAATTGAATTTAATTTTCTGTTAATTGCTCTTCGTCTAATTTCTTTGCAATTTACGTTTCCCTTGCAATTGTTCTTGTTGGATCTAGGAAGGCATTGAGATCTAGACTTGGTTTTCTAGTCTCTTGGGTCCTGAGATCCAGATTTCCCATTTACTTTTCTGTTTAAGATCCGGTTTGATCCAAGTCATTTTCTACTTCTCTGCTTGTTGCAATTTTACTTTTCCTTGTTTAATTTCTGCAAATCCAACTCCCAATTCCCTTTATAATTCAAGCCATTTACATTTCTTGCATTTTAAGATTTTGCAATTTACATTTCTTGCGTTCTAAGTTTCTGCCATTTAATTTCTTGTTCTTTAAGATTCAGCACTTTAATTCCCGCTCTCTTTAATTTCATGCCAATTCCCCATTCCCTTTATTTTCTATGCAATTTAAATTCTGCAAATCACAAATCACTCAACCAAATCTTGATTCGCTTGACTAAATCAACCACTAAACTAAAATTGCTCAATCCTTCAATCCCTGTGGGATCGACCTCACTCCCGTGAGTTTTTATTACTTGATGCGACCCGGTGCACTTGCCGGTTAGATTTGTGTGTTTTGGGAGAAATTTATTTTTCCACCAAAATATCTCAGCAGGTGTAGCATTATCCGGTGAATAAAAAAAAATATTTCTAAAAAATAAAAATTTTAAAAAACTAAATTTTTTAATTTTTAATTTTTAAATTATATTATTAAATGGTTTTTATTTAAATAATAAAAAAATAAAGTCCAACAATATCTAGTAAACAACAGATCTATAAATTTATTTTTTTAATATTTAAACTAAAAAAAATATTTTTTTCTAATTGTAAAAAAATAAAAAATTCTAAAAATATTCAAAAAATAAAAAAATTAAAATTTTAAATTTTTTAAATTAATTTATTATTAATTCGTGAACAAGTGCAGCAAAAAAAGTCAACTGTCTAGGTGTAGCGTTATCCGGTGAATAAAAAAATAAAAAATATTTTTAAAAAAAATAAAAATTAAAAAAACTAAAGTTTTTATTTTTTGAATTTTTAAATTATATTATTAAATGTTTTTTATTTAAATAATAAAAAAATAAAGTCCAGCAATATCTAGTAAACAACAGATCTGTAAATTTATTTTTTTAATATTTAAACTTAAAAAATATTTTTTCTAATTGTAAAAAAATAAAAAATTCCAAAAATATCCAGAAAATAAAAATAAAAATTTTAAATTTTTTAAATTAATTTATTCTTAATTTGTGAACAAGTGCAGCAAAAAAAAGTCAACTGTCTAGGTGTAGCGTTATCCGGTGAATAAAAAAATAAAAAATATTTTTAAAAAAATTAAAAACTTAAAAAAACTAAAGTTTTTATTTTTTGAATTTTTAAATTATACTATTAAATATTTTTTATTTAAATAATAAAAAAATAAAGTCTAACAATATCTAGTAAATAACAGATCTATAAATTTATTTTTTTAATATTTAAACTAAAAAAAATATTTTTTTCTAATTGTAAAAAAATAAAAAATTCCAAAAATATTCAAAAAATAAAAAAATTAAAATTTGAAATTTTTTAAATTAATTTATTCTTAATTCGCGAACAAGTGTAGCAAAAAAAAGTCAACTGTCTAGGTGTAGCGTTATCCGGTGAATAAAAAAATAAAAAATATTTTTAAAAAAATTAAAAACTTAAAAAAACTAAATTTTTTATTTTTTGAATTTTTAAATTATACTATTAAATGTTTTTTATTTAAATAATAAAAAATAAAGTCTAGTAATATCTAGTAAACAACAGATCTGTAAATTTATTTTTTTTAATATTTAAACTAAAAAAATATTTTTTTCTAATTGTAAAAAAATTAAAAATTCCAAAAATATCCGAAAAATAAAAAATTAAAATTTTAAATTTTTTAAATTAATTTATTCTTAATTTGCGAACAGGTGCAGCAAAAAAAGTCAATTGTCTAGGTGTAGCGTTATCCGGTAAGTAAAAAAATAAAAAATATTTTTAAAAAAATAAAAAATTTAAAAAAACTAAAGTTTTTATTTTTTGAATTTTTAAATTATATTATTAAATGTTTTTTATTTAAATAATAAAAAAATAAAGTCCAGCAATATCTAGTAAACAACAGATCTGTAAATTTATTTTTTTAATATTTAAACTTAAAAAATATTTTTTCTAATTGTAAAAAAATAAAAAATTCCAAAAATATCCAGAAAATAAAAATAAAAATTTTAAATTTTTTAAATTAATTTATTCTTAATTTGTGAACAAGTGCAGCAAAAAAAAGTCAACTGTCTAGGTGTAGCATTATCCGGTGAATAAAAAAATAAAAAATCATTTTTAAAAAATAAAAATTTTAAAAAACAAAATTTTTTATTTTTTAATTTTTAAATTATATTATTAAATGTTTTTTATTTAAATAATAAAAAAATAAAGTCCAACAATATCTAGTAAATAACAGATCTATAAATTTATTTTTTTAATATTTAAACTAAAAAAAAATATTTTTTTCTAATTGTAAAAAAATAAAAAATTCCAAAAATATTCAAAAAATAAAAAAATTAAAATTTGAAATTTTTTAAATTAATTTATTCTTAATTCGTGAACAAGTGTAGCAAAAAAAAGTCAACTGTCTAGGTGTAGCGTTATCCGGTGAATAAAAAAATAAAAAATATTTTTAAAAAATTAAAAACTTAAAAAAACTAAAGTTTTTATTTTTTGAATTTTTAAATTATACTATTAAATATTTTTTATTTAAATAATAAAAAATAAAGTCCAGTAATATCTAGTAAACAACAGATCTGTAAATTTATTTTTTTTAATATTTAAACTAAAAAAAATATTTTTTTCTAATTGTAAAAAAATTAAAAATTCCAAAAATATCCGAAAAATAAAAAATTAAAATTTTAAATTTTTTAAATTAATTTATTCTTAATTTGCGAACAGGTGCAGCAAAAAAAGTCAACTGTCTAGGTGTAGCTTTATCCGGTGAATAAAAATATAAAAAATATTTCTAAAAAATAAAAATTTTAAAAAACTAAATTTTTTATTTTTTAATTTTTAAATTATATTATTAAATGTTTTTTATTTAAATAATAAAAAATAAAGTCCAACAATATCTAGTAAACAACAGATCTATAAATTTATTTTTTTAATATTTAAACTAAAAAAATATTTTTTTCTAATTGTAAAAAAATAAAAAATTCAAAAAATATTAAAAAAAAAATTAAAATTTTAAATTTTTTAAATTAATTTATTCTTAATTTGTGAACAAGTGCAGCAAAAAAAGTCAATTGTCTAGGTGTAGCGTTATCCGGTAAGTAAAAAAATAAAAAATACTTTTAAAAAAATAAAAAATTTAAAAAAACTAAAGTTTTTATTTTTTGAATTTTTAAATTATATTATTAAATGTTTTTTATTTAAATAATAAAAAAATAAAGTCCAGCAATATCTAGTAAACAACAGATCTATAAATTTATTTTTTTTAATATTTAAACTAAAAAAATATTTTTTTCTAATTGTAAAAAAATAAAAAATTCAAAAAATATTAAAAAATAAGAAAATTAAAATTTTAAATTTTGTAAATTAATTTATTCTTAATTTGTGAACAAGTGCAGCAAAAAAAATGTCAACTGTCCAGGTGTAGCATTATCCGGTGAATAAAAAAAATATTTATAAAAAATAAAAATTTTAAAAAACTAAATTTTTTAATTTTTAATTTTTAAATTATATTATTAAATGGTTTTTATTTAAATAATAAAAAAAATAAAGTCCAACAATATCTAGTAAACAACAGATCTATAAATTTATTTTTTTAATATTTAAACTAAAAAAATATTTTTTTCTAATTGTAAAAAAATAAAAAAATTCCAAAAATATTCAAAAAATAAAAAAATTAAAATTTTAAATTTTTTAAATTAATTTATTATTAATTCGTGAACAAGTGCAGCAAAAAAAGTCAACTGTCTAGGTGTAGCGTTATCCGGTGAATAAAAAAATAAAAAATATTTTTAAAAAAATTAAAAATTTAAAAAAACTAAAGTTTTTATTTTATGAATTTTTAAATTATATTATTAAATGTTTTTTATTTAAATAATAAAAAAATAAAGTCCAGCAATATCTAGTAAACAACACATCTATAAATTTATTTTTTTTAATATTTAAGCTAAAAAAATATTTTTTCTAATTGTAAAAAATAAAAAATTCAAAAATATTAAAAAATAAAAAAATTAAAATTTTAAATTTTTTAAATTAATTTATTCTTAATTTGTGAACAAGTGCAGCAAAAAAAGTCAACTGTCTAGGTGTAGCGTTATCCGGTAAATAAAAAAATAAAACATATTTTTAAAAAAATAAAAAATTTAAAAAAACTAAAGTTTTTATTTTTTGAATTTTTAAATTATATTATTAAATGTTCTTTATTTAAATAATAAAAAAATAAAATCCAGCAATATCTAGTAAACAACAGATCTATAAATTTATTTTTTTTAATATTTAAACTAAAAAATATTTTTTTCTAATTGTAAAAAAATAAAAAATTCAAAAAATATTAAAAAATTAAAAAAATTAAAATTTTAAATTTTTTAAATTAATTTATTCTGAATTTGTGAACAAGTGCAGCAAAAAAAAGGTCAACTGTCTAGGTGTAGCATTATCCGGTGAATAAAAAAAATATTTCTAAAAAATAAAAATTTTAAAACACTAAATTTTTTAATTTTTAATTTTTAAATTATATTATTAAATGGTTTTTTATTAAATAATAAAAAAATAAAGTCCAACAATATCTAGTAAACAACAGATCTATAAATTTATTTTTTTAATATTTAAACTAAAAAAAATATTTTTTTCTAATTGTAAAAAAATAAAAAATTCCAAAAATATTCAAAAATTAAAAAAATTAAAATTTTAAATTTTTTAAATTAATTTATTATTAATTCGTGAACAAGTGCAGCAAAAAAAGTCAACTGTCTAGGTGTAGCGTTATCCGGTGAATAAAAAAATAAAAAATATTTTTAAAAAAATTAAAAATTTAAAAAAACTAAAGTTTTTATTTTTTGAATTTTTAAATTATATTATTAAATGTTTTTTATTTAAATAATAAAAAAATAAAGTCTAGCAATATCTAGTAAACAACAGATCTATAAATTTATTTTTTTAATATTTAAACTTAAAAAATATTTTTTCTAATTGTAAAAAAATAAAAAATTCCAAAAATATCCAGAAAATAAAAATAAAAATTTTAAATTTTTTAACTTAATTTATTCTTAATTTGTGAACAAGTGCAGCAAAAAAAAAGTCAACTGTTTAGGTGTAGCATTATCCGGTGAATAAAAAAATAAAAAATTATTTTTAAAAAATAAAAATTTTAAAAAACAAAATTTTTTATTTTTTAATTTTTAAATTATATTATTAAATGTTTTTTATTTAAATAATAAAAAAATAAAGTCCAACAATATCTAGTAAACAACTTATCTATAAATTTATTTTTTTAATATTTAAACTAAAAAAAATATTTTTTTCAAATATTAAAAAAATAAAAAATTCCAAAAATATTCAAAAAATAAAAAAATTAAAATTTTTAAAATTTTTAAATTAATTTATTCTTAATTTGCGAATAGGTGCAGCAAAAAAAGTCAACTGTCTAGGTGTAGCATTATCCGGTGAATAAAAATATAAAAAATATTTCTAAAAAATAAAAATTTTAAAAAACTAATTTTTTTATTTTTTAATTTTTAAATTATATTATTAAATGTTTTTTATTTAAATAATAAAAAAATAAAGTCCAACAATATCTAGTAAACAACAGATCTATAAATTTATTTTTTTTAATATTTAAACTAAAAAAATATTTTTTTCTAATTGTAAAAAAATAAAAAATTCAAAAAATATTAAAAAATTAAAAAATTAAAATTTTAAATCTTTTTAAATTAATTTATTCTTAATTCATGAATAAGTGCAGCAAAAAAAAGTCAACTGTCTAGGTGTAGCATTATCCGGTGAATAAAAAAATAAAAAATATTTTTAAAAAATAAAAAATTTTAAAAAACTAAATTTTTTATTTTTGAATTTTTAAATTATATTATAAAATGTTTTTTATTTAAATAATAAAAAAATAAAGTTCAGCAATATCTAGTAAACAACAAAACTGTAAATTAATTATTTTTTTTAACTTTTAAACTAAAAGATTATATTTTTCTAATTGTAATAAAATAAAAAATTCCAAAAAATCGAAAAAATAAAAATATTAAAATATTAAATTTTTTAAATTAATTTATTCTTAATTTGTGAACAAGTGCAGCAAAAAATAGTCAACTGTCTAGGTGTAGCATTATCTGATGAATAAAAAAATAAAAAATATTTTTGAAAAATTAAAAGTTTTAAAAATTAAATTTTTTATTTTTAAATTTTTAAATTATATTATTAAATGTTTTTTATTTAAATAATAAAAAAATAAAGTCCAACAATATCTAGTAAACAACAAATCTGTAAATTTATTTTTTTTAATTTTTAAAATAAAAAAATATTTTTTATAATTGTAAAAAAATAAAAAATTCCAATAATATCCAAAAAATTAAAAATTAAAATTCAAAATTTTTTAAATTAATTTCTTCTTATTTTGTGAACAAGTGCAGTAAAAAAAGTCAACTGTCTGGTGTAGAATTACCCGGTGAATAAAAAAATAAAAAATTTGAAAAAACAAAATTTTTTATTTTTATATTTTTAAATTATATTATTAAATTTTTTTATTTAAATAATAAAAAAAATAAAGTCCAACAATATCTAGTAAACAACAGATCTGTAAATTTATAGTTTTTTTAATATTTAAACGAAAAAAATACTTTTTTCTAATTTAAAAAAAAATTCCAAAAATATCTAAAAAATAAAAAAATTAAAATTTTAAATTTTTTAAATTAATTTATTCTTAATTTGTGAACAAGTGCAGCAAAAAAAAGTCAACTGTCTAAGTGTAGAATTATCCGGTGAATAAAAATATAAAAAATATTTCTAAAAAATAAAAAATTTGAAAAAACTAAATTTTTTATTTTTGAAAATTTTAAATTATATTCTTAAATATTTTTTATTTAAATAATAAAAAAATAAAGTCCAGCAATATCTAGTAAACAACAGATCTGTAAATTTATTATTTTTAGTATTTAAACTAAAAAAATATTTTTTTCTAATTATAAAAAAATAAAAAATTCCAAAAATATTCAAAAAATAATAAAATTAAAATTTTAAATTTTTTAAATTAATTTATTCTTAATTTGTGAACAAGTGCAGTAAATAAAAGGTCAACTGTCTAGGTGTAGCATTATCCGGTGAATAAAAAAATAAAAAATATTTCTAAAAAATAAAAATTTTAAAAAACTAAATTTTTTAATTTTTAATTTCTAAATTATATTATTAAATGTTTTTTATTTAAATAATAAAAAAATAAAGTCCAGCAATATCTAGTAAACAACAAATCCGTAAATTTATTATTTTTTAAATTTTTAAACTAAAAGATTATCTTTTTCTAATTGTAATAAAATAAAAAATTCCAAAAATATCAAAAAATAAATAAATTAAAATATTAAATTTTTTAAATTAATTTATTCTTAATTTGTGAACAAGTGCAGCAAAAAAAGTCAACTGTCTACGTGTAGCATTATCCGGTGAATAAAAAAATAAAGAATATTTTTAAAAAAAAATAAAAATTTTTAAAAACTAAGTATTTTATTTTTTAATTTTAAATTATATTATTAAATATTTTTATTTAAATAATAAAAAAATAAAGTCCAGCAATATCTAGTAAACTACAAATCTGTAAATTTATTATTTTTTTAATTTTTAAAATAAAAAAATATTTTTTCTAATTGTAAAAAATAAAAAATTACAAAAATATCCAAAAATTAAAAAATTAAAATTTTAAATTTTCTAAATTAATTTATTCTTAATTTGTGAACAAGTGCAGCAAAAAAAGTCAACTGTCTAGGTGTAGAATTACCCGGTGAATAAAAAAATAAAAAATATTTCTAAAAAAAATAAAAAATTTGTAAAAAATAAATTTTTTATTTTTGAATTTTTAAACTATATTATTAAATGTTTTTATTTAAATAATAAAAAAAAGTCCAGTAATATCTAGTAAACAACAGATCTGTAAAATTATTTTTTTTAAAATTTTAGACTAAAAAAATTTTTTTTCCAGTTGTAAAAAAATAAAGAATTCCAAAAATATCCAAAAAATAAAAAATAAAATCTTTAAGTTTTTTAAATTAATTTATTCTTTATTTGTGAACAAGTGCAGCAAAAAAAATCAACTGTCTAGGTGTAGCATTATCCGGTGAATAAAAAAATAAAAAATATTTTTAAAGAAATTAAAAATTTTACAAAACTAAATTTTTTATTTTTGAATTTTTAAATTATATTATTAAATGTTTTTTATTTAAATACTAAAAAAAGTCCAGTAATATCTAGTTAACAACAGATCTATAAATTTAGTATTTTTTTAAAATTTTAGATTAAAAAAACTTTTTTCCAGTTGTAAAAAAATAAAGAATTTCAAAAATATCCAGAAATTAAAGAAATTAAAATTTTAAAATTAATTTATTCTTAATTTGTGAACAAGTGCAGTAAAAAAAGTCCAATGTCTAGGTGTAGCGTTATCCGTTGAATAAAAAAATAAAAAACATTTTTAAAAAATTAAAAATTTTAAAAAACTAAATTTTTTATTTTTCAATTTTTAAATTATATTATTAAATGTTTTTTATTTAAATAATAAAAAAATAAAGTCCAGCAATATCTAGTAAACAACAGAACTGTAAATTTATTATTCTTTTTAATTTTTAAAATCAAAAAAATATTTTTTTCTAATTGTAAAAATATAAAAAATTCCAAAAATATCCAAAAAATAAAAAATTAAAATTTTAAATTTTTTAAATTAATTTATTCTTAATTTGTGAACAAGTGCAGCATAAAAAGTCAACTGTCTAGGTGTGGTATTATCCGGTGAATAAAAAATATAAAATATTTTTAAAAAAAGAAAAAATTTTAAAAAACTAAATTTTTTATTTTTGAATTTTTAAATTATATTATTAATTTTTTTTATTTAAAAAATAAAAAAATAAAGTTCAGCAATATCTAGTAAACAACAAAACTGTAAATTTATTTTTGTTAAATTTTTAAACTAAAAGATTATCTTTTTCTAATTGTAATAAAATAAAAAATTCGAAAAATATCAAAAAATAAAAATATTAAAATATTAAATTTTTTAAATTAATTTATTCTTAATTTGTGAACAAGTGCAGCAAAAAAAGTCAACTATCTAGGTGTAGCATTGTCCGGTGAATAAAAAAATAAAAAATATTTTTAAAAAATTAAAAGTTTTAAAAAACTAAGTTTTTTATTTTTGAATTTTAAATTATATTATTAAGTGTTTTTATTTAAATAATAAAAAAATAAAGTCCAGCAATATCTAGTAAACAACAAATCTGTAAATTTATTATTCTTTTTAATTTTTAAAATAAAAAAATATTTTTTCTAATTGTAAAAATAAAAAATTCCAAAAATATCCAAAAAATAAAAAATTAAAATTTTAAATTTTTTAAATTAATTTATTCTTAATTTGTGAACAAGTGCAGCAAAAAACGTCAACTGTCTAGGTGTGGCAATATCCGGTGAATAAAAAATATAAAATATTTTTAAAAGAAATTTTAAAAAACTAAATTTTTTATTTTTGAATTTTTAAATTATATTATTAAATGTTTTTTATTTAAATAATAAAAAAATAAAGTCCAACAATATCTAGTAAACAACAGATCTGTAAATTTATTTTTTTTAATATTTAAACTAAAAAAAATATTTTTTTCTAATTGTAAAAGATAAAAAATTCCAAAAATATTCAAAAAATAAAAAAATTAAAATTTTAAATATTTTAAATTAATTTATTCTGAATTTGTGAACAAGTGCAGCAAAAAAAGTCAACTGTCTAGGTGTTGCATTATATAAAAAAATAAAAAATATTTTAAAAAAATTAAAAATTTTAAAAAAATAAAGTTTTTATTTTTCAATTTTTAAATTATACTATTAATTTTTTTATTTAAATAATAAAAAAATAAAGTCCAGCAATATCTAGTAAACAACAGATCTGTAAATTTATTATTTTTTTAATATTTAAACGAAAAAAATATTTTTTTATAGTTGTAGAAAAATAAAAAATCCAAAAGAATCCAAAAAATAAAAAACATTATAATTTTAAATTTTTTAAATTAATTTATTCTTAATTTGTGAACAAGTGCAATAAAAAAAGTCAATTGTCTAGGTGTAGCATTATCCGGTGAAAAAAATAAAAAATATTTTTAAAAAATTAAAAATTTTAAAAAACTAAATTTTTTATTTTTGAATTTTTAAATTATATTATTAAGTGTTTTTATTTAAATAATAAAAAAATAAAGTCCAGCAATATCTAGTAAACAACAAATCTGTAAATTTATTATTCTTTTTAATTTTTAAAATAAAAAAATATTTTTTTCTAATTGTAAAAATAAAAAAATTCCAAAAATATCCAAAAAATAAAAAATTAAAATTTTAAATTTTTTAAATTAATTTATTCTTAATTTGTGAAAAGTGCAGCAAAAAAAGTCAACTGTCTAGGTGTGGCATTATCCGGTGAATAAAAAATATAAAATATTTTTAAAAAAATAAAAAATTTTAAAAAACTAAATTTTTTATTTTTTAATTTTTAAATTATATTATTAAATGTTTTTTATTTAAATAATAAAAAAAATAAAGTCCAACAATATCTAGTAAACAACGGATCTGTAAATTTATTTTTTTTTAATATTTACACTAAAAAAAATATTTTTTCATAATTGTAAAAAATAAAAAATTCCAAAAATATTCAAAAAGTAAAAAATTAAAATTTTAAATTTTTTAAATTAATTTATTCTGAATTTGTGAACAAGTGCAGCAAAAAAAGTCAACTGTCTAGGTGTTGCATTATTCAGTGAATAAAAAAATAAAAAATATTTTAAAAAAATTAAAAATTTTAAAAAAATAAAGTTTTTATTTTTCAATTTTTAAATTATATTATTAATTATTTTTATTTAAATAATAAAAAAATAAAGTCAGCAATATCTAGTAAACAACAGATCTGTAAATTTATTATTTTTTTAATATTTAAATGAAAATTTTTTTTATAGTTGTAGAAAAATAAAAAAATCCAAAAGAATCCAAAAAATAAAAGAAATTAAAATTTTAAATTTTTTAAATTAATTTATTCTTAATTTGTGAACAAGTGCAATAAAGAAAAGTCAACTGTCTAGGTGTAGCATTATCCAGTTTAAAAAAAATAAAAAATATTTTTAAAAAAATAAAAAATTTTAAAAAACTAAATTTTTTATTTTTGAATTTTTAAATTATACTATTAAATGTTTTTTATTTAAATAATAAAAAAATAAAGTCCAACAATATCTAGTAAACAACAGAACTGTAAATTTATTATTCTTTTTAATTTTTAAAATAAAAAAATATTTTTTCTAATTGTAAAAATATAAAAAATTCTAAAAATATCCAAAAAATAAAAAATTAAAATTTTAAATTTTTTAAATTAATTTATTCTTAATTTGTGAACAAGTGCAGCAAAAAAGTCAACTGTCTAGGTGTTGCATTATCCGGTGAATAAAAAAATAAAAAATATTTTTAAAAAAATTAAAAATTTTAAAAACTAAAGTTTTTATTTTTGATTTTTAAATTATATTATTAAATTTTTTTATTTAAATAATAAAAAAATAAAGTCCAACAATATCTAGTAAACAGCAGATTTGTAAATTTATTTTTTTAATATTTAAACTAAAAATATATTTTTTTCTAATTGTAAAAAAATAAAAAATTCCAAAAATATTCAAAAAAATAAAAAAAATTAAAAGCTTAAATTTTTAAATTAATTTATTCTTAATTTGTGAACAAGTGCAGCAAAAAAAGTCAACTGTATAGGTGTAGCATTATTCGGTTAATAAAAAAATAAAAATATTTTTAAAAAATAAAAAATTTTAAAAAAACTAAATTTTTTATTTTTGAATTTTTAATTTATATTATTAAATTTTTTTATTTAAATAATAAAAAAATAAAGTTAAGCAATATCTAGTAAACAATAGAACTGTAAATTTATTATTTTTTCAAATTTTTAAACTAAAAGATTATATATTCTAATTGTAATAAAATAAAAAATTCCGAAAATATCAAAAAAATAAATAAATTAAAATATTAAATTTTTTAAATTAATTTATTCTTAATTTGTGAACAAGTGCAGCAAAAAAAGTCAACTGTCTACGTGTAGCATTATCCGGTGAATAAAAAAATAAAAAATATTTTAAAAAAATAAAAATTTTAAAAGCTAAGTATTTTATTTTTTAATTTTAAATTATATTTTTAAATATTTTTATTTAAATAATAAAAAAATAAAGTCCAGCAATATCTAGTAAACTACAAATCTGTAAATTTATTATTTTTTTAATTTTTAAAATAAAAAAATATTTTTTCTAATTGTAAAAAATAAAAAATTACAAAAATATCCAAAAATTAAAAAATTAAAATTTTAAATTTTCTAAATTAATTTATTCTTAATTTGTGAACAAGTGCAGCAAAAAACGTCAACTGTCTAGGTGTAGAATTACCCGGTGAATAAAAAATAAAAAATATTTCTAAAAAAATAAAAAATTTGAAAAAATAAATTTATTTTTTAATTTTTAAACTATATTATTAAATGTTTTTATTTAAATAATAAAAAAAAGTCCAGCAATATCTAGTAAACAACAGATCTGTAAAATTATTTTTTTTTAAATTTTAGACTAAAAAATTTTTTTTTCCAGTTGTAAAAAATAAAGAATTCCAAAAATATCCAAAAAATAAAAAATAAAATCTTTAATTTTTTAAATTAATTTATTCTTTATTTGTGAACAAGTTCAGCAAAAAAAATCAACTGTCTAGGTGTTGCATTATCCGGTGAATAAAAAAATAAAAAATATTTTTAAAAAAATTAAAAATTTTACAAAACAAAATTTTTTATTTTTGAATTTTTAAATTATATTATTAAATGTTTTTTATTTAAATACTAAAAAAACTCCAGTAATATCTAGTTAACAACAGATCTATAAATTTACTATTTTTTTAAAATTTTAGATTAAAAAAACTTTTTTCCAGTTGTAAAAAAATAAAGAATTTCAAAAATATCCAGAAATTAAAGAAATTAAAATTTTAAAATTTTAAAATTAATTTATTCTTAATTTGTGAACAAGTGCAGTAAAAAAAGTCCAATGTCTAGGTGTAGCATTATCCGTTGAATAAAAAAATAAAAAACATTTTTAAAAAATTAAAAATTTTAAAAAACTAAATTTTTTATTTTTGAATTTTTAAATTATATTATTATTAAATGTTTTTTATTTAAATAATAAAAAAATAAAGTACAGCAATATCTAGTAAACAACAGAACTGTAAATTTATTATTCTTTTTAATTTTTAAAATCAAAAAAATATTTTTTTCTAATTGTAAAAATATAAAAAATTCCAAAAATATCCAAAAAATAAAAAATTAAAATTTTAAATTTTTTAAATTAATTTATTCTTAATTTGTGAACAAGTGCAGCATAAAAAGTCAACTGTCTAGGTGTGGTACTATCCGGTGAATAAAAAATATAAAATATTTTTAAAAAAGAAAAAATTTTAAAAAACTAAATTTTTTATTTTTGAATTTTTAAATTATATTATTAAATTTGTTTATTTAAAAAATAAAAAAATAAAGTTCAGCAATATCTAGTAAACAACAGAACTGTGAATTTATTTTTGTTAAATTTTTAAACTAAAAGATTATCTTTTTCTAATTGTAATAAAATAAAAAATTCGAAAAATATCAAAAAAATAAAAATATTAAAATATTAAATTTTTTAAATTAATTTATTCTTAATTTGTGAACAAGTGCAGCAAAAAAAAGTCAACTGTCTAGGTGTAGCATTATCCGGTGAATAAAAAAATAAAAAATATTTTTAAAAAATTAAAAATTTTAAAAAACTAAGTTTTTTATTTTTGAATTTTAAATTATATTATTAAGTGTTTTTATTTAAATAATAATAAAAAAAGTCCAGCAATATCTAGTATACAACAGATCTGTAAAATTATTTTTTTTAAATTTTAGACTAAAAAAATTTTTTTTCTAGTTGTAAGAAAATAAAGAATTCCAAAAATATCCAAAAAAAAATAAAAATCTTTAATTTTTTAAATTAATTTATTCTTTATTTGTGAACAAGTGCAGCAAAAAAAATCAACTGTCTAGGTGTAGCATTATCCGGTGAATAAAAAAAAATATTTTTAAAAAAATTAAAAATTTTACAAAACTAAATTTTTTATTTTTGAATTTTTAAATTATATTATTAAATGTTTTTTATTTAAATAATAAAAAAAAGTCCAGTAATATCTAGTAAACAACAGATCTATAAATTTACCATTTTTTTAAAATTTTAGATTAAAAAAACTTTTTTCCAGTTGTAAAAAAATAAAGAATTCCAAAAATATCCAGAAATTAAAGAAATTAAAATTTAAAATTTTAAAATTAATTTATTCTTAATTTGTGAACAAGTGCAGTAAAAAATGTCCAATGTCTAGGTGTAGAATTATCCGTTTAATAAAAAAATAATAAACATTTTTAAAAAATTAAAAATTTTAAAAAACTAAATTTTTTATTTTTGAATTTTTAAATTATATTATTAAATGTTTTTTATTTAAATAATAAAAAAATAAAGTCCAACAATATCTAGTAAACAACAGAACTGTAAATTTATTATTCTTTTTTATTTTTAAAATCAAAAAAATATTTTTTTCTAATTGTAAAAATATAAAAAATTCCAAAAATATCCAAAAAATAAAAAATTAAAATTTTAAATTTTTTAAATTAATTTATTCTTAATTTGTGAACAAGTGCAGGAAAAAAAGTCAATTGTCTAGGTGTGGCATTATCCGGTGAATAAAAAATATAAAATATTTTTAAAAAAATAAAAAATTTTAAAAAACTAAATTTTTTATTTTTGAATTTTTAAATTATATTATTAAATTTATTTATTTAAAAAATAAAAAAATAAAGTTCAGCAATATCTAGTAAACAACAAAACTGTAAATTTATTTTTGTTACATTTTTAAACTAAAAGATTATCTTTTTCTAATTGTAATAAAATAAAAAATTTGAAAAATATCAAAAGATAAAAATATTAAAATATTAAATTTTTTAAATTAATTTATTCTTAATTTGTGAACAAGTGCAGCAAAAAAAAGTCAACTATCTAGGTGTAGCATTATCCGGTGAATAAAAAAATAAAAAATATTTTTAAAAAATTAAAAATTTTAAAAAACTAAGTTTTTTATTTTTGAATTTTAAATTATATTATTAAGTGTTTTTATTTAAATAATAAAAAAATAAAGTCCAGCAATATCTAGTAAACAACAAATCTGTAAATTTATTATTCTTTTTAATTTTTAAAATAAAAAAAATATTTTTTTCTAATTTTAAAAATAAAAAATTCCAAAAATATCCAAAAAATAAAAAATTAAAATTTTAAATTTTTAAATTAATTTATTCTTAATTTGTGAACAAGTGCAGCAAAAAAAGTCAACTGTCTAGGTGTGGCAATATCCGGTGAATAAAAAATATAAAATATTTTTAAAAAAAAATTTTAAAAACTAATTTTTTATTTTTGAATTTTTAAATTATAATATTAAATTTTTTTATTTAAAAAATAAAAAAATAAAGTTCAGCAATATCTAGTAAACAACAGAACTGTGAATTTATTTTTGTTAAATTTTTAAACTAAAAGATTATCTTTTTCTAATTGTAATAAAATAAAAAATTCGAAAAATATCAAAAAATAAAAATATTAAAATATTAAATTTTTTAAATTAATTTATTCTTAATTTGTGAACAAGTGCAGCAAAAAAAGTCAACTGTCTAGGTGTAGAATTACCCGGTGAATAAAAAAATAAAAAATATTTCTAAAAAAAATAAAAAATTTGTAAAAATTAAATTTATTTTTAATTTTTAAACTATATTATTAAATGTTTTTATTTAAATAATAAAAAAAAGTCCAGCAATATCTAGTAAACAACAGATCTGTAAGATTTTTTTTTTTAAATTTTAGACTAAAAAATTTTTTTTTCCAGTTGTAAAAAAATAAAGAATTCCAAAAATATCCAAAAAATAAAAAATAAAATCTTTAATTTTTTAAATTAATTTATTCTTTATTTGTGGACAAGTGCAGCAAAAAAAAATCAACTGTCTAGGTGTAGCATTATCCGGTGAATAAAAAAATAAAAAATATTTTTAAAAAAATTAAAAATTTTACAAAACAAAATTTTTTATTTTTGAATTTTTAAATTATATTATTAAATGTTTTTTATTTAAATACTAAAAAAAGTCCAGTAATATCTAGTTAACAATAGTTCTATAAATTTACTATTTTTTTAAAATTTTAGATTAAAAAAACTTTTTTCCAGTTGTAAAAAAATAAAGAATTTTAAAAATATCCAGAAATTAAAGAAATTAAAATTTTAAAATTTTAAAATTAATTGAACAAGTGCAGTAAAAAAAGTCCAATGTCTAGGTGTAGCATTATCCGTTGAATAAAAAAAATAAAAAACATTTTTAAAAAATTAAAAATTTTAAAAAAATAAATTTTTTATTTTTGAATTTTTAAATTATATTATTAAATATTTTTTATTTAAATAATAAAAAAATAAAGTCCAGCAATATCTAGTAAACAATAGAACTGTAAATTTATTAATCTTTTTAATTTTTAAAATCAAAAAAATATTTTTTTCTAATTGTAAAAATATAAAAAATTCCAAAAATATCCAAAAAATAAAAAATTAAAATTTTAAATTTTTTAAATTAATTTATTCTTAATTTGTGAACAAGTGCAGCATAAAAAGTCAACTGTCTAGGTGTGGTATTATCCGGTGAATAAAAAATATAAAATATTTTTAAAAAAAGAAAAAATTTTAAAAAACTAAATTTTTTATTTTTGAATTTTTAAATTATATTATTAAATTTGTTTATTTAAAAAATAAAAAAATAAAGTTCAGCAATATATAGTAAATAACAAAACTGTAAATTTATTTTTGTTAAATTTTTAAACTAAAAGATTATCTTTTTCTAATTGTAATAAAATAAAAAATTCGAAAAATATCAAAAAAATAAAAATATTAAAATATTAAATTTTTTAAATTAATTTATTCTTAATTTGTGAACAAGTGCAGCAAAAAAAAGTCAACTATCTAGGTGTAGCATTGTCCGGTGAATAAAAAATAAAAAATATTTTTAAAAAATTAAAAATTTTAAAAAACTAATTTTTTTATTTTTGAATTTTAAATTATATTATTAAGTGTTTTTATTTAAATAATAAAAAAATAAAGTCCAGCAATATCTAGTAAACAACAAATCTGTAAATTTATTATTCTTTTTAATTTTTAAAAAAAAATATTTTTTTCTAATTGTAAAAATAAAAAAATTCCAAAAATATCCAAAAAATAAAAAATTAAAATTTTAAATTTTTTAAATTAATTTATTCTTAATTTGTGAACAAGTGCAGCAAAAAAGTTCAACTGTCTAGGTGTGGCAATATCCGGTGAATAAAAAATATAATATATTTTTAAAAAAAAATTTTAAAAACTAATTTTTTATTTTTGAATTTTTAAATTATAATATTAAATTTTTTTATTTAAAAAATAAAAAAATAAAGTTCAGCAATATCTAGTAAACAACAGAACTGTAAATTTATTTTTGTTAAATTTTTAAACTAAAAGATTATCTTTTTCTAATTGTAATAAAATAAAAAATTCGAAAAATATCAAAAAAATAAAAATATTAAAATATTAAATTTTTTAAATTAATTTATTCTTAATTTGTGAACAAGTGCAGCAAAAAAAGTCAACTGTCTAGGTGTAGAATTACCCGGTGAATAAAAAAATAAAAAATATTTCTAAAAAAAATAAAAAATTTGTAAAAAATAAATTTATTTTTTAATTTTTAAACTATATTATTAAATGTTTTTATTTAAATAATAAAAAAAGTCCAGCAATATCTAGTAAACAACAGATCTGTAAAATTATTTTTTTTTAAATTTTAGACTAAAAAATTTTTTTTCCAGTTGTAAAAAAATAAAGAATTCCAAAAATATCCAAAAAATAAAAAATAAAATCTTTAATTTTTTAAATTAATTTATTCTTTATTTGTGAACAAGTGCAGCAAAAAAAATCAACTGTCTAGGTGTAGCATTATCCGGTGAATAAAAAAATAAAAAATATTTTTAAAAAAATTAAAAATTTTACAAAACTAAATTTTTTATTTTTGAATTTTTAAATTATATTATTAAATGTTTTTTATTTAAATAATAAAAAAATAAAGTCCAGCAATATCTAGTAAACAACAGAACTGTAAATTTATTATTCTTTTTAATTTTTAAAATCAAAAAAATATTTTTTTCTAATTGTAAAAATATAAAAAATTCCAAAAATATCCAAAAATAAAAAATTAAAATTTTAAATTTTTTAAATTAATTTATTCTTAATTTGTGAACAAGTGCAGCAAAAAAAGTCAATTGTCTAGGTGTGGCATTATCCGGTTAATAAAAAATATAAAATATTTTTAAAAAAATAAAAAATTTTAAAAAACTAAATTTTTTATTTTGAATTTTTAAATTATATTATTAAATTTATTTATTTAAAAAATAAAAAAATAAAGTTCAGCAATATCTAGTAAACAACAAAACTGTAAATTTATTTTTGTTACATTTTTAAACTAAAAGATTATCTTTTTCTAATTGTAATAAAATAAAAAATTCGAAAAATATCAAAAGATAAAAATATTAAAATATTAAATTTTTTAAATTAATTTATTCTTAATTTGTGAACAAGTGCAGCAAAAAAAGTCAACTATCTAGGTGTAGCATTATCCGGTGAATAAAAAATAAAAAATATTTTAAAAAATAAAAAATTTTAAAAAACTAAGTTTTTATTTTTGAATTTTAAATTATATTATTAAGTGTTTTTATTTAAATAATAAAAAAATAAAGTCCAGCAATATCTAGTAAACAACAAATCTGTAAATTTATTATTCTTTTTAATTTTTAAAATAAAAAAATATTTTTTTCTAATTGTAAAAATAAAAAATTCCAAAAATATCCAAAAAATAAAAAATTAAAATTTTAAATTTTTTAAATTAATTTATTCTTAATTTGTGAACAAGTGCAGCAAAAAAGGTCAACTATCTAGGTGTGGCAATATCCGGTGAATAAAAAATATAAAATATTTTAAAAAAATTTTAAAAAACTAAATTTTTTATTTTTAATTTTTAAATTATATTATTAAATTTTTTATTTAAAAATAAAAAAATAAAGTTCAGCAATATCTAGTAAACAACAGAACTGTAAATTTATTTTTGTTAAATTTTTAAACTAAAAGATTATCTTTTTCTAATTGTAATAAAATAAAAAATTCGAAAAATATCAAAAAATAAAAATATTAAAATATTAAATCTTTTAAATTAATTTATTCTTAATTTGTGAACAAGTGCAGCAAAAAAAAGTCAACTATCTAGGTGTAGCATTATCCGGTGAATAAAAAAATAAAAAATATTTTTAAAAAATTAAAAATTTTAAAAAACTAAGTTTTTTATTTTGAATTTTAAATTATATTATTAAGTGTTTTTATTTAAATAATAATAAAAAAAGTTCAGCAATATCTAGTATACAACAGATCTGTAAAATTATTTTTTTTTAAATTTTAGACTAAAAAATTTTTTTTTCTAGTTGTAAGAAAATAAAGAATTCCAAAAATATCCAAAAAATAAAAAATAAAAATCTTTAATTTTTAAATTAATATATTCTTTATTTGTGAACAAGTGCAGCAAAAAAAATCAACTGTCTAGGTGTAGCATTATCCGGTGAATAAAAAAAATATTTTTAAAAAAATTAAAAATTTTACAAAACTAAATTTTTTATTTTTGAATTTTTAAATTATATTATTAAATGTTTTTTATTTAAATAATAAAAAAAGTCCAGTAATATCTAGTAAACAACAGATCTATAAATTTACTATTTTTTTAAAATTTTAGATTAAAAAAACTTTTTTCCAGTTGTAAAAAAATAAAGAATTCCAAAAATATCCAGAAATTAAAGAAGTTAAAATTTTAAAATTTTAAAATTAATTTATTCTTAATTTGTGAACAAGTGCAGTAAAAAAAGTCCAATGTCTAGGTGTAGAATTATCCGTTGAATAAAAAAATAAAAAACATTTTTAAAAAATTAAAAATTTTAAAAAACTAAATTTTTATTTTTGAATTTTTAAATTATATTATTAAATGTTTTTTATTTAAATAATAAAAAAATAAAGTCCAGCAATATCTAGTAAACAACAGAACTGTAAATTTATTATTCTTTTTAATTTTTAAAATCAAAAAAATATTTTTTCTAATTGTAAAAATATAAAAAATTCCAAAAATATCCAAAAATAAAAAATTAAAATTTTAAATTTTTTAAATTAATTTATTCTTAATTTGTGAACAAGTGCAGCAAAAAAAGTCAATTGTCTAGGTGTGGCATTATTCGGTGAATAAAAAATATAAAATATTTTTAAAAAAATAAAAAATTTAAAAAACTAAATTTTTTATTTTTGAATTTTTAAATTATATTATTAAATTTATTTATTTAAAAAATAAAAAAATAAAGTTCAGCAATATCTAGTAAACAACAAAACTGTAAATTTATTTTTGTTACATTTTTAAACTAAAAGATTATCTTTTTCTAATTGTAATAAAATAAAAAATTCAAAAATATCAAAAGATAAAAATATTAAAATATTAAATTTTTTAAATTAATTTATTCTTAATTTGTGAACAAGTGCAGCAAAAAAAAGTCAACTATCTAGGTGTAGCATTATCGGTGAATAAAAAAATAAAAAATATTTTTAAAAAATTAAAAATTTTAAAAAACTAAGTTTTTATTTTTGAATTTTAAATTATATTATTAAGTGTTTTTATTTAAATAATAAAAAATAAAGTCCAGCAATATCTAGTAAACAACAAATCTATAAATTTATTATTCTTTTTAATTTTAAAGTAAAAAAATATTTTTTTTCTAATTTAAAAATAAAAAAATTCCAAAAATATCCAAAAAATAAAAAATTAAAATTTTAAATTTTTTAAATTAATTTATTCTTAATTTGTGAACAAGTGCAGCAAAAAAAGTCAACTGTCTAGGTGTGGCAATATCCGGTGAATAAAAAATATAAAATATTTTAAAAAAAATTTTAAAAACTAATTTTTTATTTTTGAATTTTTAAATTATAATATTAAATTTTGTTTTTAAAAAATAAAAAAATAAAGTTCAGCAATATCTAGTAAACAACAGAACTGTAAATTTATTTTTGTTAAATTTTTAAACTAAAAGATTATCTTTTTCTAATTGTAATAAAATAAAAAATTCGAAAAATATCAAAAAAATAAAAATATTAAAATATTAAATTTTTTAAATTAATTTATTCTTAATTTGTGAACAAGTGCAGCAAAAAAGTCAACTGTCTAGGTGTAGAATTACCCGGTGAATAAAAAAATAAAAAATATTTCTAAAAAAATAAAAAATTTGTAAAAAATAAATTTATTTTTGAATATTTAAACTATATTATTAAATGTTTTTATTTAAATAATAAAAAAAGTCCAGCAATATCTAGTAAACAACAGATCTGTAAAATTATTTTTTTTTAAATTTTAGACTAAAAAAAAATTTTTCCAGTTGTAAAAAAAAAAGAATTCCAAAAATATCCAAAAAATAAAAATAAAATCTTTAATTTTTTAAATTAATTTATTCTTTATTTGTGTACAAGTGCAGCAAAAAAAAGCAAATGTCTAGGTGTAGCATTATCCGGTGAATAAAAAAATAAAAAATATTTTAAAAAAATTAAAAGTTTTACAAAACTAAATTTTTATTTTTGAATTTTAAATTATATTATTAAATGTTTTTTATTTAAATAATAAAAAAAAGTCCAGTAATATCTAGTAAACAACAGATCAAAATTACTATTTTTTTAAAATTTTAGATTAAAAAAACTTTTTTCCAGTTGTAAAAAAATAAAGAATTCCAAAAATATCCAGAAATTAAAGAAATTAAAATTTTAAAATTTTAAAATTAATTTATTCTTAATTTGTGAACAAGTGCAGTAAAAAAAGTCCAATGTCTAGGTGTAGAATTATCCGTTGAATAAAAAAATAAAAAACATTTTTTAAAAATTAAAAATTTTAAAAATAAATTTTT
>NC_092045.1:58825953-58892946 GCF_003086295.3 Arachis hypogaea
AGGATAAGAAGCATGGTTGAAGATACAGTAGGAAAGAGGAGACGGAAGGGAAGGCACTTCATGGTATGAAGTTTCTGACCAAGGAATCATGCTATCTATCTTTTACTTTCTTATTTGTGTTATTTCGTTCATACATTTATTTGATTTGCTGACTAAGATTTCAAGATGACCATAGCTTGCTTCAATACTAACAATCTCCGTGGGATCGACCCTTACTCACGTAAGGTTTATTACTTGGACGACCCAGTGCACTTGCTGGTTAGTTGTGCGAAGTTGTGTAATGCCATGGTATTGAGCTACCAACGTTTTGGAGCCATTACCGGGGATTATGAGAGTTGTGAAAAAGTATTGTTACAATCGCGCACCTCTTGTCCTCGCAGATGAATTATGCTCAGATTCTTTTAAGATGGATTAGAATATTGTAAACAGTAATGAAGTGATAGGACGTGGATAACTCAATTATGCTCATGCAAGGGCTTCAGTGCTCACTAGTCCTCACATATTGGGAGTCGTAGGTCTTAGGATTTCATCCAAATGGTATCATGGAGATCTCTTATATGTAATCACTTGAGCAGCTTATAATTTCTTTGCTTTGGCCTCGACTCTAAGTATCATGTCTCAAAGCGGCTTTTAAATAAGCTTTCAATCAATACTCCTAAACCAGTTGGTTTTAAGGTATTAGGTGTTAAAGCACCCCTCAGGATTACTTGCTCAAGCCTCTTTCCTTGACACACTTCAACCACAAGCATTTACTAGGATATTAACTCTTTTGAGTTTTTGTTTCTTTCTTTCTTTTTCTGCCTAGTAATTGATGCTCAGAGCCTTGGGCCATGTTCTTTTTGCTTTTGTATTTTCTTTACTTTATTTTTGTTTTGCTTGCTTCTCGGATCAATTGATTTTTGAGAATCTCCACAATACTTCTTTGAACTTCATGTCCTGCCTATGAGCTCCCATGCAAGTTTCACAAGCATGCAACCTCAATACATAATCATACAACTAGAACCACCACTTCTCCTAATCTTTGCTTGCCTCAGAAATTGATTTATTCCTCAATCCTTCTTTTCAAAGAACTTTCATGTGATGCATTCTTGCAAATTGAGTGCAAACATGTTTTGAAGATAAGAATGTTGTGAATGATCAGCCATCTTTCTTATTGAATTATAAAGGAAGATTATGCTATGCAGGCAGGCAGGAAAAAGAAAAACTATATGATGCAGACAAACAGGGCAAATAAGGATACACTCAAACTTTCAATCACAGCAACATTTGATGTAAAACAATCACTTAACAATACAACCTGTTGGAGTTCACTTGCTTCCTTCTTCTCATCATCATCATTCTGACTTTCTGCTCATCTTTCACCTCTTTGGTTGATGATGCTAAAAATCTCCCAAAAGTTTGTATGATATTCTCAGTGATATTGGAAGTTGCTTGTTCTACAAGCACTTAGAAATAGTGGTTAGTCTGCATAGTTTATTTGTGGCTTTTTGAACTTACTTTGGTGTGGGAACACCAAACTTAGTACCTTGCCAAAGGTTTTCATTATCCATGTGTGAAATTCTTTTTCTCAAAAGTAATAAGGCTGAATACTAGAAAACAGCAGAATAGTTAACTAATTCATCCATTATGCTTGAAGCCCATATTATGCATAAGGTGAGAATGTGTGTTATAATGGGATTTTGGTGGAACACCAAACTTAGAATTCTTCATTCTCCCTTAGATTGTTTTGGTGTGCAACACCAAACTTAGCTTCTTGCAATCTAGATAAAGTTAGTTAACCTTTTTATTGAAATAGATATGAAAAGAAAACTACCTCAGGTTGGGTTGCCTCCCAACAAGCGCTCTTTTATTGTCATTAGCTTGACATCCTCAGTGCTCAAGGAAATTGAGGCTTTGCCTCTTTCTTACTCGTTTCTGTGAGGTCTTTGGCTAATTGTCCTATTTGCTTCTCAATTCTCCCGAGTAAGTCATTATAGTGTTTGTTCATCATTGCTTGCTGTTTCATCATTCCTTCTACTACGATCTCTAGAGTGGTGATCCTTTGATAATCTTGTGAGATTGGTTGGTTGTGGTGTGTTAGAGGTTGGAAGGATGGGTAATGTGGTGGTATGTTGTGATTGAAGTCCCTTTGTTCCTGATATTGAGATTCCCTCATTCTTAGATAAGAATGTGGCTTCCATGGTGGAAATTGTGCCTTCACTGTAGTAGAATGGAGAAAGTCAATTTGTCTAGCTATTGACCCCAATTGTTGCTGAGTTTGCTGATGTAGCTGTTTGCTTTGATTCATGACTGCCTTCATTCCTTCAAGATTCTTTATCTCCTCATCTGAAGTTGCATTCTGTGGAGTCTCAAATGAGTGTTGGTTATTGGCTCTCTTGTTATTGAGCTCTGTAGTTCCTTGGCCAGCTGCTGTTGCTTTGAAAAGGTTATCTAGACGTAATCCACTGCTCTCCTTGTTCTGGGGTTAATCCTTTATAGAACGCTCGAAACCCTCTTTGTCATTTGCTTTCTTGTATCTTTCCCATGGTTTGAACAATGATTCTTCCTCTCCTTGTATGAATGGCTGAATTCTTCTTTCATCTTGATGTTTTGTTGGGATGAGGAGAATTTGGCCAGAAATTTGGTAACCAATCGTCCCAACTAGTAATACTTCTTGGGGAAAGGTTTCGAACCATTGTGCAGCTTCATTCTTTAGTGAGAAGGGAAATAGCAAGAGTTTAAAGGTGTCATGATTTACACCATTGGGATTGACAGCACCACAAGTCCTTAGAAAAATGGATATATGCTGTTCAGGATCTTCCACTGGATTTCCGCTGTAAGAACAATTCTTTTTGATTGATGTAATGAGTTGCGGATTCATGTTGTGGTGTTCTTCTTTCTCAGAACTCCTTCTTCAATGATATCTTTCCCTTTTGCTGCTCTACTTTCCTGTGACATGTAAATCAATATAAGGAATACACAGTGGTATTTTTGGAAAATAGAGTGTAGTATTTGTGACAAAACTCAAACAGTTAGCGTGTTAACAGAGCAAAACTTCAAACAGTTAGTGGGTTAGTCAAAAATTAAGAAAAAGTGCTTGATCTAAATTACCACTCACTTAATCATTGTCAATCTAATCAATCCCCGGCAACGGCGCCAAAAACTTGATGAGTATATTTCGGAGGAAAAATGAATCTCTCCCAAAGCAACACGATCTAACCGGCAAGTGCACCGGGTCGCATCAAGTAATAAAAACTCACGGGAGTGAGGTCGATCCACAGGGATTGAAGGATTGAGCAATTTTAGTTTAGTGGTTGATTTAGTCAAGCGAATCAAGATTTGGTTGATTGATTGGTGACTTGCAGAATTTAAATTGCATTGAAAGTAAAGAGAACAAGGAATAAGTTGCTGAATCTTAAAGAACAAAAAATCAAATGGCAGAAACTTAAAGAGCAAGAAATGTAAATTGCAAGAATCTTAAATGACAAGAAATGTAAATGGCTTGAAATGTAAAGGGGATTGGGACTTGGATTTGCAGAAATTAAATAAAGAGAAATTAAATTGCATCAAACAGAAGAGTAATTGGGAATTGGGATTGAATCGGATTCAAACAGAAAAATAAAATGAACAATTAAAGCAAGAATCAGAGAATTGAAATGGTAAAATGAGATCTCAGGACCCAGAGACTAGAAAACCAAGTTCTAGATCTCAATGCCTTCCTAGATCCAACAAGAACAATAGCAAGAGAATTGTAAATTGCAAAGAAAATAGAAGAAGAACAATTAACAGGAAACTAAATTCAATTAAGCAGTAAAGAAAAAGAGAGATCCAAGGATGAGATTGAAACAGAATTCCTTCAATTCTCCAACCCAAGATCCAAGACAATTGTAATTGAAATTGAAAGCAATTAAACTAAGAAAATAAAGATCACTCAAGCTCCCCAAAACTAAGAAGAAAACTCTCAAAAAAACTAAAAAGGGAAGCTCCCCAAATAACTTGAATTCTAGCCTATTTATACACTTTCTTCAATTGATCTTCAAACCTTGAGTTGGGCCTTTGCTCTTGGTGGAATTGGGTTGAAAGAGGCCTTGGTTGATTGCTCTTGAAGTTTGGAGAGAAACCCAAGTGAATCAATTGAACCGGATTTGAGTTTTGCAAAGTTGGATTCAAAGTTAGCCTCAAAGTTAGGGGTCTAACTTTGAGGCCAACTTTTCATGTCAGCAGGCCCTTTTTACTGATGCCAACGTTGGCCTCCAAGTTAGGGGCCTAACTTGAGCGCCAACGTTGGCCCTTCCTTATGCACATTTGGCGCCAACGTTAGCCTCCAAGTTAGGGGGCTAACGTTGGCGCAAACGTTGGCTATTCTCCTTAAGTTTTTGTGCGCCAAAGATGAGCTCTCATGCCAACGTTAGCCTCCAAGTTAGGGGGCTAACGTTGGCGCAAACGTTGGCAGCCCTGGGAGGAATTTCCAGCTTCCAACGTTAGCCTCCAAGTTAGGGGGCTAACGTTGAGGCTAACTTTTCGTCCAAAAGTTTGTGCCAACGTTTGGGGGCTAACTTCAAGTCCAACTTCATTCTTCCTGGTTCGATTTCACTTGTTTCATTGTCTTCTCTTAGCTTCTAGCCATTCCTTCTTACTTCAACCCTTTTCCAAGCTTTCTTCACCTATCATAAATCAACCAAACACATCAAAGCTATGCTCAAAATCATGAGATGATCATTCTATCCTAATATGCACCAATTATGGCATCAAACCTCATGAAATTGCATTAATTTATCTATGGTTGATTCAATCAAAGGAAGCATGAAAATCTACCTAAATTAGCTTGCTTGAGCCTCAAGAAAGTGCATAATTTAATTCAAAACAAGAGAGAGATACTAGTAAAACTAGGCTAAGATGACTTGTCATCATTAGCCCCCTAACTTGGAGGCTAACGTTGGCATGAAAAATATACTCCAGGGCTAGCCAACGTTTGCGCCAACGTTAGCCCCCTAACTTGGAGGCTAACGTTGGCGCCATTGGTGCATGAGGAAGGGCCAACGTTGGAGCTCAAGTTAGACCCCTAACTTTGGCACCAACGTTGGCATCAGTAAAATTGGGCTATCTGATATGAAAAGTTTGAGCTCAAGTTAGACCCCTAACGTTGGCTCAAACTTTTACTCCAACTTCTATAAAAATTCAATCCGGTTCAATTGGTTCACTTTGGTTCCTCTCCAAACTCCAAAGAGCAATCAACCAAGGCCTCTTTTAACCCAATTCTACCAAGAGCAAAGGCCCAATTCAGGGCTTGAAGATCATTTGAAGAAAGTGTATAAATAGGATAGAATTCAAGTTATTCAGAGAGCTTCCTTTCTTTTAGTTTTTCAAAGAGCTTTCCTTTTGAATTTTAGATATAGAGTGAGCTTTAATTTCCTAGTTTGGGGAAGGAGAATTCCATTTTCTTCCTCTTAGTTTTATTGCTTTCAATTTCAATTACAACTGTCTTGGATCTTGGGTTGGAGAATTGAAGGAATTCTGTTTCAATCTCATCCTTGGATCTTTCTGTTTCTTTACTGCTTAATTGAATTTAATTTTCTGTTAATTGCTCTTCATCTAATTTCTTTGCAATTTACGTTTCCCTTGCAATTGTTCTTGTTGGATCTAGGAAGGCATTGAGATCTAGACTTGGTTTTCTAGTCTCTTGGGTCCTGAGATCCAGATTTCCCATTTACTTTTCTGTTTAAGATCCGGTTTGATCCAAGTCATTTTCTACTTCTCTGCTTGTTGCAATTTTACTTTTCCTTGTTTAATTTCTGCAAATCCAACTCCCAATTCCCTTTATAATTCAAGCCATTTACATTTCTTGCATTTTAAGATTTTGCAATTTACATTTCTTGCGTTCTAAGTTTCTGCCATTTAATTTCTTGTTCTTTAAGATTCAGCACTTTAATTCTCACTCTCTTTAATTTCATGCCAATTCCCCATTCCCTTTATTTTCTATGCAATTTAAATTCTGCAAATCACAAATCACTCAACTAAATCTTGATTCGCTTGACTAAATCAACCACTAAACTAAAATTGCTCAATCCTTCAATCCCTGTGGGATCGACCTCACTCCCGTGAGTTTTTATTACTTGATGCGACCCGGTGCACTTGCCGGTTAGATTTGTGTGTTTTGGGAGAAATTTATTTTTCCACCAAAATATCACATCAAGTTTTTGGCGCCGTTGCCGGGGATTGATTAGATTGACAATGATTAAGTGAGGTGGTAATTTAGATCAAGCACTTTTTCTTAATTTTTGATTAACCCACTAACTGTTTGATTTTTTGCTTAAACTAACTAAAACTTCAATTTAGCAGTAAATTGAAGCATCACTGGTTTGTGCATTTCTCATGTTATGCTTGTATGTCAGGTACAAGAAGAAACACACTAAATTTTCATGAACAAGATGAAAGAACTCTCAGGAGGTTAAGGAGAGCTGAAAGAGGGAAGAATATTGTTGGAGAAGAGGAATCAGACGAAGAATTTCAAGAGATGGAGGAACATTCAACTAATCCACCTGGTGGAGCAGACAACAACAATGATAACCCACCCCAGAGGAGAGTTTTGGCTTCCTATACCTTTGCCAATCCTAGACATTGTGGAAGCAGCATCTTGGCTCCAAATGTCAATGCAAACAATTTTGAACTTAAGCCGCAACTCATCACTTTGGTTCAGAACAATTGCTCTTTTGGTGGAGGAGCACTTGAAGACCCGCACCAACACTTATCCACCTTCTTGAGGATATGCAACACTGTCAAAACTAATGGTGTGCCTCCTGACAGTTACAAATTGATGCTATTCCCATTCTCTCTCAGGGACAAGGCTACTCAATGGTTGGAGTCGTTTCCAAGGGACAGCATCAATAACTGGGATGATCTGGTAACCAAGTTCCTTGCCAAGTTTTATCCACCCCAGAGAATTATAAGGTTGAAGGCTGAGGTACAAACATTCACACAAATGGAGGCTGAACCTATTTATGAGGCATGAGAGAGGTACAAAGCTCTAGTCAGAAAATGCCCCCTGCCATGTTTAATGAATGGGAGAAGCTGCAAAACTTCTATGAAGGCTTAACATTGAAATCCCAGGAAGCTTTGGATCATTCGGCTGGAGGTTCCTTGCAACTCATGAAAACTGCAGAGGAGGCTCAAGAACTTATTGATATGGTGGCTAACAACCAATATTTCTTTGCTCATCAAAGAAGCCGCCAACCATCACAAAGAAGAGGAGTAATGGAGCTAGAAGGAGTGGATTCAATCCTGGCTCAAAACAAATTAATGCAACAGCAAATTCAACAACAATTTGAGCAAATGACCAAGAGGATTGATGGCCTCCAAGTTGCAGCAGTTAACACTAGCCAACCATCAACCACATGGGGGCAAAATGAAGAAACTCAAGAGGAGCAGCAGCAGGAACAAGTCCAGTACATGCATTCAAGTCCAAATGAATTCTATGGTGATACTTACAACCCCTCATGGAAGAATCACCCCAACCTCAGATGGGGAGACACTCACAACCAAAACCAACAACCATGGCAGAGAAACTCAAACCAAAACAACCCAAGAAACAATCAAAATTTCAACCAGTAGCAAACAAACCAAAATACTTATAGAAAACCTCAAAACAACTACCCCAATCCCAACCAGTACCAACCCACTAACCAACCTTCCAACCAAAATGCTTATCATCCACCACCCACAGCTCATAACCCACCACAAGCACCACCTGAACCCCAAAGACTCACCAACTTGGAGACCATGATAGAAAAAATGATGAAACTCCAGGAAATAACAAACAAAAACCATGAGGCATCCATAAAGAGCCTAGAAAGGCAGATCGGGCAAATCTCCAAGCAAATTTCTGTTGAGAGACCTTCAAGCTCACTGCCTAGTGACACAATCCCAAATCCCAAGGAGGAATGCAAGGCAATACAATTAAGGAGTGGGAGAACATTGATGAGCAACAATGACACTACAAAGAAGCAAACAGAGAGCATCAAAGAACCAACAGAGGATGAGAAGCAAACACAAGCAGATCCAGCTAAGGAGCAAGTTGTGGTGCCAAACAAAAGCACTGAGAAACTCAAAGAACAGGACAACCAGCCACATAGCTCAAGGGAAATGACTCAGAGTCAACAGCAAGTAAGGAAAAACAGCACAACTCCACTGCCTTATCCCCAGAGGTTCAACAAGGAAGTTAAGGACCAGCATTTTCACAAATTCCTTGAGACTTTCAAGAAGCTGGAAATCAATATTCCTTTGGCTGAAGCACTTGAGCAAATGCCTCTGTATGCCAAATTTTTAAAGGAGCTTATCAACAAGAAAAGAAGTTGGGATGAGAAGGAAATCGTATTACTCACTGAGGAATGCATAATCTTGATTCAAAAAGGGCTTCCTCCCAAGCTTGAGGACCCAGGGAGTTTCTTGTTGCCTTGCACCATTGGGGAAGTGACCATCACTAAAGCAATGTGCGATCTCGGAGCAAGTATTAATTTGATACCGTTCTCCCTGGTAAAATAACTGCATATAGAGGAAGTCAAACCAGTACAAATGTCTCTGGAGCTGGTAGATAAGTCAATGGTATACCCCAGGGGTGTAATTGAAAATCTTTTGGTCAAGGTGGACAGTTTTATATACCCTGCTGATTTTGTGGTTCTGGATTCAAACGAGGATGATGGTGACTCTGTTATATTGGGAAGGCCATTCTTGGCCACTGCTAGAGCTATCATAGACATAGAGGAAGGGGAATTAACCCTCAGGATGCATGATCAAAGTGTCACTCTGAAGGTACTACCAGAGGCACAATTTAGCAAGGAGAAGAAAGACTATATGAAAATTGACAAGGGAAAGTCACAGTTGAAGGAAGAAAATGACAAGAAGAGTCAAGGCAACATCCCAAAGATAAGAGTTGTACAGATTGAAGAACGAGCCCAAGAGGACATTGGAGTATTGGCCACTGAGAAGAAAAGTCCCCAAATGAAACCCAAGGCCAGAAAAGAAAGATCAACAAAAGGAAAGATGAAAGGCAGAAACAAGACAAAAAGGGGTTGGAAGAATAGGAAGATCCCAACAGAGGGGCTGTCCAAAGGTGACAAAGTGCAACTGATATATCAACAGTTGGGGGCAAACCAACAAACTGAGGACTACTACACTGTCAGCAACATACTTTCATTAGAGCATGCTGAAATTGAACACCAGAAAACAAAGAAGAGAATCACAGTCACGGGAGACAAATTGAGGCTCTACAAGCACCAACCACCATAAAAGAAAGCCTCAATGTCAAGCTAATGACAAAAAAAGAGCGCTCCATGGGAGGCAACCCATGTTTTAAAATTCATGTCACTTTAAATTCAATAAGTTATGATCATTTGAGCATGAATTTTTTTTCTTTCATGAACAGGTCCATTAACTGCATGCATTATTTGAAACATATGCTGAGAATCCTAAGTTTGGTGTGCTTCAAGCACATTAAACCAATGTTACAGACAATTTTGTTTTACATGCTTAAAGTGTTTAACAAAGCATATGGCCAAACACTAAGTTTGGTGTGCACATAGGTTCATGAAAAAAATTGGAAATTCATGCATTTATAATCATACAATTGTTATTTTCCAAAATCTTATAAATAAATAAAAAATTCTTTTTCGGTAATGAAGGCATCAATTGTGATGCACCCTTTGTCAAGAAACAAGTTTGGTGTTCATCGAACTTTGATGCACCGATTTAGAGATACAATTGATCCTTCATGAAAAAAAAGGGAAAATGAAGAAAGTATGATGAAAACAATTCTTATAAACATTTAAGTGTGACATTGAGATTTCACTAATTGGAGGAAGGGACATTTATTGACCAAACCTTAAGTTTGGTGTCCTCCAAGGAAAGTCACGGTTTAAATGAATATAAGGATTGATGATTAGTATAATGTTAATAAAAGAAACACTCTAGCCACGGTTGGATAAGCTAATGTGTGTTGTCTTGTTGTGATGATTAGGTAGTCAAAGAATCTTCAATGAAAGAGACAAGACAAAGGAAAGCATAGCATGAGGACAAAATCTCATCACATCAAAAAGAGAATCAGCACGGCAAAGACAATTGATGAAGCAAGTTTTGTCTTCATTCATCCTTACATACACACCTTTGATTCACATAGTATCCAATTGCATCCTAGCCTTTCATTGCTCATTTAAATAACACACCTCCTTCAAGCCATGCACATGACTGAATCCTTGCACTCCAACCTTGTAAACTTCATTCCCTTCATCACTTCTCAATATAATAAGCTCAGCCTCAAACTTTCTCTTACTCCATACACACATAAAAATCTCCAACACTCTTCACTCCTTCTTAAAGCTCATGGCCTCTTCTTCAAAAACCAAACGAAGAAAAGGAAAAGAGCCTATGGTGGAGGAGAGCACCCCTGAATATGACTGATGGAGATTCAGATCTTCATACCATCAATTTCAAATGGAGTGGATGAACGACAAGAAGATCTATCCAGAAATTCCATTCTTATTTCCGGATGATGGATGTCAAGAAATGAAGAACAAAATTCAAAAGAGGAGGTGGGAAGAACTTGCATCACCAGCCACCCGAATCAATGCCAATATTATAAGAGAGTTTTATGCAAATATCCCAAGACTTGACATGCGTGAGCCCCCAACATACAAGAGCTATGTGCGGGGAGTGGAAGTAGATTTTAGCTCGGATGCAATCAAGAAAGTCTTGGGGCTAAAGTCAGTCCGCTTTAGTGAACCAGGATACCAACAAAGATTGAATGAAGATCAGGATTATGATGAGATTGCTAGGGATATTTGTCTGGAGAACTCTGAGTGGGAAGGAGATGACAGAAACAAATATAAGTATTTGAAGAGATGTAACCTCACCCCGGAAGCAAAAGGATGGTATGAGCTGATGAAAAGATCAATTCTGGGCACAGTAAACACCTCAGAAGTTAACAGGGAGAGAGCTGTGATGTTGCATTGCATCATGGTGGGAGGAGAGATCAAAGTTCATGAGATCCTTGCAAAAGATATCCAACGGGTTGCTGAGAAGAATTCGGCCGGGTCTTGGTTGTACTACCCAAGTAACATTTGGAGGTTGTGTGTGAAGGCTAAAGTACCAATGGAAGATGAGAATCCAAAGTGGATAAGCCAAGGCCTGCCCATAACCATTGAAAGAATGACAATGGCTCCAGAAGCACATCAAGGCCGAAGACCACATGGAAGAAGGCAAAGAGAAGAACCAATGGAAGAAGATGAGCTACACCTAGAAGAAGAACCACAAGAGGAGGAGGAACAGCCGCACTTTTTCCCACATGGCAATATGGATATGACTCAAATGCAAGAAGCAATTGGAAGATTGTCACACCAATACACAAGAATTCAAGAAAGGCAAGAAGAGTACCATTCACAATACTTGAAGCATCAACAAGAACAAAAAGAATGGCAGCTGAAAATGATGAACCAACAAAATGAGTTTGAGTCAAAATTCATTGCGATGCAAGAGGAGCATGCCTTTCAATCTCATGAGGCATTTGGGAAGTTAGCACAAATGCAGGCCAAGACCATGAGGGCTCTCAATGAGTTTACAACCCTCCAAGATGCAAGATATGAAGTCCAAGCCGATTACAACATTAATAGTCAAATCAAACTGAACTATATTGGGGAACATCTGCACAACATGGATCCAGCATTCCCAACATATGATGAGTTCTTCAAAAAGAAAAGTGAAATAGAAGCAAACAAAGCCATGAGCCTTGAAGATAGAGTAGAGGAGACGATGAATAAAGCTGGGTTCTGGCGGGGTCAACAGACAACAAACATGGACACAGGGAACATCAACAACCAAGTATATGAAAGAAGAAAGAAAAAGCATGACAAATAAAAGGTGGACTTGCTCCTTATTCATCACTACAAAGAAAAAGCATGCATTCTGTCTGTCTGTTTGAAGTGTCCTTGCATCTTTAAGTTGTCATTTCAATAGTCTTTGCATTATGTTTGTTTATCTTAAAATAAGTAAGCTAGTTTAAGTTTGTGCTTGTGTGTTTGCTTTCACTTGACTAAAAGCATGTTTTGTCCCCTGCATCTTTAAATCAATAAAAGAAATGTTTGAATGTGAAGTAAGATAGTCTCTGTTAGATAGAAGTAGAATAATAGTAAGTGGTGGTATGTGTGTGATTGTATAATAGCTCACTTTTAGTGAATAAAGAGCTAGGATATCTCCTTCCAAGTATAGAGTGACCTACTGTCTATGGATCTCAATTAAATAAAGATCCTTGGTAAGAAAGAAAAACAAAAAGAAAGAAAGAAAAGAGATAGCCAAAAGGTGGCAGAGAAAAGAAAAGGAAACAAAAAGAAACAAAGCTGGACACCAATAGCTTGAACTTTAAAATATATGCCTGTGGTGTCTTTGTACTAGGATCTGCTTGGATTAGTAAGCTCTTTGGAGTGCTTCAACACTTGTTGACTTGGATTAACTAATCCGGGATCATCAGCTGAAAGTTCACTATCAAGAGCAACCTAACTACAAGGCATTTAGTAACCCAAAGAGGTGCTGGGCATCAATGTTAAAAAGGGAATGTGAGCCAAGTGTCTATGGTGAATAATGTGTCAAGAATGCAGAAAAGAAAATGAACTTGCTACACATGACACTCAAATAAAGCTTTTGAAAAAAAGTAAATAGCCAAGGATAAAGGAATAATGAGAGGTCATAGCAGTATGTTACTTGAAACTTGAAGGAGACTTTCTAGGCCTAAGAATCAATAAGAAGTGAGTGTTTGCATATCCACACAAAACCCCATAAACTACCAATAACATTCTTCTAGCATGAGCATCCTCTTCCATTTCATTCTTTCTTCTTAATAATTCATTTCTTGCTTGGGGACAAGCAAGCTTTAAGTTTGGTGTTGTGATGACAAGTCATCTTAGCCTACTTTTACTAGTCTCTTTCTTTTGTTTTCAATTGAATTATGCACTTTCTTGAGGCCTAAGCAAGCTAATTTGGGTAGATTTTCATGCTTCCTTTGATTGAATCAACCATAGATAAATTCATGCTTTTTCATGAGACTTGATGCCATAATGGTTGCATATTAGGACAGAATGAACATCTCATGATTTTGAGCATAGCTTTGATGTGTTTGGTTGGTTAATGATAGGTGAAGAAAGCTTGGAGAAAGGTTGAAGTTAGAAGGAATGGCTAGAAGCTAAGAGAGGACAATGAAACAAATAAAATTGAACCAGGAAGTATAAAGTTGGACTTGAAGTTAGCCCTCAAACTTTAGCACAAACTTTTGGGTGAAAAGTTAGCCTCAAAGTTAGCCCCCTAACTTGAAGGCTAACGTGAGAATTGAAAATTTCACCCAGGGCTAGCCAACGTTTGCGCCAACGTTAGCCCCCTAACTTGGAGGCTAACGTTGGCATGAAAATTTGCTCCAGGGCTAGCTAACGTTGGCATGAAAAATTCACCCAGGGTAGCGAACGTTTGCGCCAACGTTAGCCCCCTAACTTGGAGGCTAACGTTGGCATGAAAAATATACTCCAGGGCTAGCCAACGTTTGCGCCAACGTTAGCCCCCTAACTTGGAGGCTAACGTTGGTGCCATTGGTGCATGAGGAAGGGCCAACGTTGGAGCTCAAGTTAGACCCCTAACTTTGGCACCAACGTTGGCATCAGTAAAATTGGGCTATCTGATATGAAAAGTTTGAGCTCAAGTTAGACCCCTAACGTTGGCTCAAACTTTTACTCCAACTTCTATAAAAATTCAATCCGGTTCAATTGGTTCACTTTGGTTCCTCTCCAAACTCCAAAGAGCAATCAACCAAGGCCTCTTTTAACCCAATTCTACCAAGAGCAAAGGCCCAATTCAGGGCTTGAAGATCATTTGAAGAAAGTGTATAAATAGGATAGAATTCAAGTTATTCAGAGAGCTTCCTTTCTTTTAGTTTTTCAGAGAGCTTTCCTTTTGAATTTTAGATATAGAGTGAGCTTTAATTTCCTAGTTTGGGGAAGGAGAATTCCATTTTCTTCCTCTTAGTTTTATTGCTTTCAATTTCAATTACAACTGTCTTGGATCTTGGGTTGGAGAATTGAAGGAATTCTGTTTCAATCTCATCCTTGGATCTTTCTGTTTCTTTACTGCTTAATTGAATTTAATTTTCTGTTAATTGCTCTTCGTCTAATTTCTTTGCAATTTACGTTTCCCTTGCAATTGTTCTTGTTGGATCTAGGAAGGCATTGAGATCTAGACTTGGTTTTCTAGTCTCTTGGGTCCTGAGATCCAGATTTCCCATTTACTTTTCTGTTTAAGATCCGGTTTGATCCAAGTCATTTTCTACTTCTCTGCTTGTTGCAATTTTACTTTTCCTTGTTTAATTTCTGCAAATCCAACTCCCAATTCCCTTTATAATTCAAGCCATTTACATTTCTTGCATTTTAAGATTTTGCAATTTACATTTCTTGCGTTCTAAGTTTCTGCCATTTAATTTCTTGTTCTTTAAGATTCAGCACTTTAATTCCCGCTCTCTTTAATTTCATGCCAATTCCCCATTCCCTTTATTTTCTATGCAATTTAAATTCTGCAAATCACAAATCACTCAACCAAATCTTGATTCGCTTGACTAAATCAACCACTAAACTAAAATTGCTCAATCCTTCAATCCCTGTGGGATCGACCTCACTCCCGTGAGTTTTTATTACTTGATGCGACCCGGTGCACTTGCCGGTTAGATTTGTGTGTTTTGGGAGAAATTTATTTTTCCACCAAAATATCTCAGCAGGTGTAGCATTATCCGGTGAATAAAAAAAAATATTTCTAAAAAATAAAAATTTTAAAAAACTAAATTTTTTAATTTTTAATTTTTAAATTATATTATTAAATGGTTTTTATTTAAATAATAAAAAAATAAAGTCCAACAATATCTAGTAAACAACAGATCTATAAATTTATTTTTTTAATATTTAAACTAAAAAAATATTTTTTTCTAATTGTAAAAAAATAAAAAATTCCAAAAATATTCAAAAAATAAAAAAATTAAAATTTGAAATTTTTTAAATTAATTTATTCTTAATTCGTGAACAAGTGCAGCAAAAAAAGTCAACTGTCTAGGTGTAGCGTTATCCGGTGAATAAAAAAATAAAAAATATTTTTAAAAAAATTAAAAACTTAAAAAAACTAAAGTTTTTATTTTTTGAATTTTTAAATTATACTATTAAATATTTTTTATTTAAATAATAAAAAATAAAGTCCAGTAATATCTAGTAAACAACAGATCTGTAAATTTATTTTTTTAATATTTAAACTAAAAAAAATATTTTTTTCTAATTGTAAAAAAATTAAAAATTCCAAAAATATCCGAAAAATGAAAAATTAAAATTTTAAATTTTTAAATTAATTTATTCTTAATTTGCGAACAGGTGCAGCAAAAAAAGTCAACTGTCTAGGTGTAGCATTATCCGGTGAATAAAAATATAAAAAATATTTCTAAAAAATAAAAATTTTAAAAAACTAAATTTTTTATTTTTTAATTTTTAAATTATATTATTAAATGTTTTTTATTTAAATAATAAAAAATAAAGTCAAACAATATCTAGTAAACAACAGATCTATAAATTTATTTTTTTTAATATTTAAACTAAAAAAATATTTTTTTCTAATTGTAAAAAAATAAAAAATTCAAAAAATATTAAAAAATAAAAAAATTAAAATTTTAAATTTTTTAAATTAATTTATTCTTAATTTGTGAACAAGTGCAGCAAAAAAAGTCAATTGTCTAGGTGTAGCGTTATCCGGTAAGTAAAAAAATAAAAAATATTTTTAAAAAAATAAAAAATTTAAAAAAACTAAAGTTTTTATTTTTTGAATTTTTAAATTATATTATTAAATGTTTTTTATTTAAATAATAAAAAAATAAAGTCCAGCAATATCTAGTAAACAACAGATCTATAAATTTATTTTTTTTAATATTTAAACTAAAAAAATATTTTTTTCTAATTGTAAAAAAATAAAAAATTCAAAAAATATTAAAAATAAAAAAAATTAAAATTTTAAATTTTTTAAATTAATTTATTCTTAATTTGTGAACAAGTGCAGCAAAAAAAGGTCAACTGTTTAGGTGTAGCATTATCCGGTGAATAAAAAAAATATTTATAAAAAATAAAAATTTTAAAAAACTAAATTTTTTAATTTTTAATTTTTAAATTATATTATTAAATGGTTTTTATTTAAATAATAAAAAAAATAAAGTCCAACAATATCTAGTAAACAACAGATCTATAAATTTATTTTTTTAATATTTAAACTAAAAAAATATTTTTTTCTAATTGTAAAAAAATAAAAAATTCCAAAAATATTCAAAAAATAAAAAATTAAAATTTTAAATTTTTTAAATTAATTTATTATTAATTCGTGAACAAGTGCAGCAAAAAACGTCAACTGTCTAGGTGTAGCGTTATCCGGTGAATAAAAAAATAAAAAATATTTTTAAAAAAATAAAAAATTTAAAAAAACTAAAGTTTTTATTTTTGAATTTTTAAATTATATTATTAAATGTTTTTTATTTAAATAATAAAAAAATAAAGTCCAGCAATATCTAGTAAACAACAGATCTATAAATTTATTTTTTTTAATATTTAAACTAAAAAAATATTTTTTTCTAATTGTAAAAAAATAAAAAATTCAAAAAATATTAAAAAATTAAAAAAATTAAAATTTTAAATTTTTTAAATTAATTTATTCTTAATTTGTGAACTAGTGCAGCAAAAAAAAGGTCAACTGTCTAGGTGTAGCATTATCCGGTGAATAAAAAAATATTTCTAAAAAATAAAAATTTTAAAAAACTAAATTTTTTAATTTTTAATTTTTAAATTATATTATTAAATGGTTTTTATTTAAATAATAAAAAAATAAAGTCCAACAATATCTAGTAAACAACAGATCTATAAATTTATGTTTTTAATATTTAAACTAAAAAAAATATTTTTTTCTAATTGTAAAAAATAAAAAATTCCAAAAATATTCAAAAAATAAAAAAAAATTAAAATTTTAAATTTTTTAAATTAATTTATTATTAATTCGTGAACAAGTGCAGCAAAAAACGTCAACTGTCTAGGTGTAGCGTTATCCGGTGAATAAATAAATAAAAAATATTTTTAAAAAAATTAAAAATTAAAAAAACTAAAGTTTTTATTTTTTGAATTTTTAAATTATATTATTAAATGTTTTTTATTTAAATAATAAAAAATAAAGTCCAGCAATATCTAGTAAACAACAGATCTATAAATTTATTTTTTTAATATTTAAACTTAAAAAATATTTTTTCTAATTGTAAAAAAATAAAAAATTCCAAAAATATCCAGAAAATAAAAATAAAAATTTTAAATTTTTTAAATTAATTTATTCTTAATTTGTGAACAAGTGCAGCAAAAAAAAGTCAACTGTCTAGGTGTAGCATTATCCGGTGAATAAAAAAATAAAAAATTATTTTTAAAAAATAAAAATTTTAAAAAACAAAATTTTTTATTTTTAAATTATATTATTAAATGTTTTTTATTTAAATAATAAAAAAATAAAGTCCAACAATATCTAGTAAACAACAGATCTATAAATTTATTTTTTTAATATTTAAACTAAAAAAATATTTTTTTCTAATTGTAAAAAAATAAAAAATTCAAAAAATATTAAAAAATAAAAAAAATTAAAATTTTAAATCTTATTAAATTAATTTATTCTTAATTCATGAATAAGTGCAGCAAAAAAAATTCAACTGTCTAGGTGTAGCATTATCCGGTGAATAAAAAAATAAAAAATATTTTTAAAAAATAAAAAATTTTAAAAAACTAAATTTTTTATTTTTGAATTTTTAAATTATATTATAAAATGTTTTTTATTTAAATAATAAAAAAATAAAGTTCAGCAATATCTAGTAAACAACAAAACTGTAAATTAATTATTTTTTTTAATTTTTAAACTAAAAGATTATATTTTTCTAATTGTAATAAAATAAAAAATTCCAAAAAATCGAAAAAATAAAAATATTAAAATATTAAATTTTTTAAATTAATTTATTCTTAATTTGTGAACAAGTGCAGCAAAAAATAGTCAACTGTCTAGGTGTAGCATTATCTGATGAATAAAAAAATAAAAAATATTTTTAAAAAAATTAAAAGTTTTAAAAATTTTATTTTTTATTTTTAAATTTTTAAATTATATTATTAAATGTTTTTTATTTAAATAATAAAAAAATAAAGTCCAGCAATATCTAGTAAACAACAAATCTGTAAATTTATTTTTTTTAATTTTTAAAATAAAAAAATATTTTTTATAATTGTAAAAAAATAAAAAATTCCAAAAATATCCAAAAAATTAAAAATTAAAATTCAAAATTTTTTAAATTAATTTCTTCTTATTTTGTGAACAAGTGCAGTAAAAAAAAGTCAACTGTCTGGTGTAGAATTACCCGGTGAATAAAAAAATAAAAAATTTGAAAAAACAAAATTTTTTATTTTTATATTTTTAAATTATATTATTAAATTTTTTTATTTAAATAATAAAAAATAAAGTCCAACAATATCTAGTAAACAACAGATCTGTAAATTTATAGTTTTTTAATATTTAAACGAAAAAAATATTTTTTTCTAATTTTAAAAAAAATTCCAAAAATATCTAAAAAATAAAAAAATTAAAATTTTAAATTTTTTAAATTAATTTATTCTTAATTTGTGAACAAGTGCAGCAAAAAAAGTCAACTGTCTAGGTGTAGAATTATCCGGTGAATAAAAAAATAAAAAATATTTCTAAAAAAATAAAAAATTTGAAAAAACTAAATTTTTTATTTTTGAAAATTTTAAATTATATTCTTAAATATTTTTTATTTAAATAATAAAAAAATAAAGTCCAGCAATATCTAGTAAACAACAGATCTGTAAATTTATTATTTTTAGTATTTATACTAAAAAAATATTTTTTTCTAATTATAAAAAAATAAAAAATTCCAAAAATATTCAAAAAATAATAAAATTAAAATTTTAAATTTTTTAAATTAATTTATTCTTAATTTGTGAACAAGTGCAGCAAAAAAAGGTCAACTGTCTAGGTGTAGCATTATCCGGTGAATAAAAAATAAAAAATATTTCTAAAAAATAAAAATTTTAAAAAACTAAATTTTTTAATTTTTAATTTCTAAATTATATTATTAAATGTTTTTTATTTAAATAATAAAAAATAAAGTCCAGCAATATCTAGTAAACAACAAATCCGTAAATTTATTATTTTTTAAATTTTTAAACTAAAAGATTATCTTTTTCTAATTGTAATAAAATAAAAAATTCCAAAAATATCAAAAAAATAAATAAATTAAAATATTAAATTTTTTAAATTAATTTATTCTTAATTTGTGAACAAGTGCAGCAAAAAAAAGTCAACTATCTACGTGTAGCATTATCTGGTGAATAAAAAAATAAAGAATATTTTTTAAAAAAAATAAAAATTTTAAAAACTAAGTATTTTATTTTTTAATTTTAAATTATATTATTAAATATTTTTATTTAAATAATAAAAAAATAAAGTCCAGCAATATCTAGTAAACTACAAATCTGTAAATTTATTATTTTTTTAATTTTTAAAATAAAAAAATATTTTTTCTAATTGTAAAAAATAAAAAATTACAAAAATATCCAAAAATTAAAAAATTAAAATTTTAAATTTTCTAAATTAATTTATTCTTAATTTGTGAACAAGTGCAGCAAAAAAAGTCAACTGTCTAGGTGTAGAATTACCCGGTGAATAAAAAAATAAAACATATTTCTAAAAAATAAAAAATTTGTAAAAAATAAATTTTTTATTTTTGAATTTTTAAACTATATTATTAAATGTTTTTATTTAAATAATAAAAAAAGTCCAGCAATATCTAGTAAACAACAGATCTGTAAAATTATTTTTTTTAAAATTTTAGACTAAAAAAAATTTTTTTCCAGTTGTAAAAAAATAAAGAATTCCAAAAATATCCAAAAAATAAAAAATAAAATCTTTAATTTTTTAAATTAATTTATTCTTTATTTGTGAACAAGTGCAGCAAAAAAAATCAACTGTCTAGGTGTAGCATTATCCGGTGAATAAAAAAATAAAAAATATTTTTAAAGAAATTAAAAATTTTACAAAACTAAATTTTTTATTTTTGAATTTTTAAATTATATTATTAAATGTTTTTTATTTAAATACTAAAAAAAATCCAGTAATATCTAGTTAACAACAGATCTATAAATTTAGTATTTTTTTAAAATTTTAGATTAAAAAAACTTTTTTCCAGTTGTAAAAAAATAAAGAATTTCAAAAATATCCAGAAATTAAAGAAATTAAAATTTTAAAATTTTAAAATTAATTTATTCTTAATTTGTGAACAAGTGCAGTAAAAAAAGTCCAATGTCTAGGTGTAGCGTTATCCGTTGAATAAAAAATAAAAAACATTTTTAAAAAATTAAAAATTTTAAAAAACTAAATTTTTTATTTTTGAATTTTTAAATTATATTATTAAATGTTTTTTATTTAAATAATAAAAAAATAAAGTCCAGCAATATCTAGTAAACAACAGAACTGTAAATTTATTATTCTTTTTAATTTTTAAAATCAAAAAAATATTTTTTTCTAATTGTAAAAATATAAAAAATTCCAAAAATATCCAAAAAATAAAAAATTAAAATTTTAAATTTTTTAAATTAATTTATTCTTAATTTGTGAACAAGTGCAGCATAAAAAGTCAACTGTCTAGGTGTGGTATTATCCGGTGAATAAAAAATATAAAATATTTTTAAAAAAAGAAAAAATTTTAAAAAACTAAATTTTTTATTTTTGAATTTTTAAATTATATTATTAATTTTGTTTATTTAAAAAATAAAAAAATAAAGTTCAGCAATATCTAGTAAACAACAAAACTGTAAATTTATTTTTGTTAAATTTTTAAACTAAAAGATTATCTTTTTCTAATTGTAATAAAATAAAAAATTTGAAAAATATCAAAAAAATAAAAATATTAAAATATTAAATTTTTTAAATTAATTTATTCTTAATTTGTGAACAAGTGCAGCAAAAAAAGTCAACTATCTAGGTGTAGCATTGTCCGGTGAATAAAAAAATAAAAAATATTTTTAAAAAATTAAAAGTTTTAAAAAACTAAGTTTTTTATTTTTGAATTTTAAATTATATTATTAAGTGTTTTTATTTAAATAATAAAAAAATAAAGTCCAGCAATATCTAGTAAATGACAAATATGTAAATTTATTATTCTTTTTAATTTTTAAAATAAAAAAATATTTTTTTCTAATTGTAAAAATAAAAAAATTCCAAAAATATCCAAAAAATAAAAAATTAAAATTTTAAATTTTTTAAATTAATTTATTCTTAATTTGTGAACAAGTGCAGCAAAAAAAGTCAACTGTCTAGGTGTGGCAATATCCGGTGAATAAAAAATATAAAATATTTTTAAAAAAAATTTTAAAAAACTAAATTTTTTATTTTTTAATTTTTAAATTATATTATTAAATTTTTTTATTTAAAAAATAAAAAAATAAAGTTCAGCAATATCTAGTAAACAACAGAACTGTAAATTTATTTTTGTTAAATTTTTAAACTAAAAGATTATCTTTTTCTAATTGTAATAAAATAAAAAATTCGAAAAATATCAAAAAAATAAAAATATTAAAATATTAAATTTTTAAATTAATTTATTCTTAATTTGTGAACAAGTGCAGCAAAAAAAGTCAACTATCTAGGTGTAGCATTATCCGGTGAATAAAAAAATAATAAATATTTTTAAAAAATTAAAAATTTTAAAAAACTAAGTTTTTTATTTTTGAATTTAAATTATATTATTAAGTGTTTTTATTTAAATAATAATAAAAAAAAGTCCAGCAATATCTAGTATACAACAGATCTGTAAAATTATTTTTTTTTAAATTTTAGACTAAAAAAATTTTTTTTCCAATTGTAAGAAAATAAAGAATTCCAAAAATATCCAAAAAATTAAAAATAAAAATCTTTAATTTTTTAAATGAATTTATTCTTTATTAATGAACAAGTGCAGCAAAAAAAATCAACTGTCTAGGTGTAGCATTATCCGGTGAATAAAAAAATAAAAAATATTTTTAAAAAAAATTAAAAATTTTACAAAACTAAATTTTTTATTTTTGAATTTTTAAATTATATTATTAAATGTTTTTTATTTAAATAATAAAAAAAGTCCAGTAATATCTAGTAAACAACAGATCTATAAATTTACTATTTTTTTAAAATTTTAGATTAAAAAAGCTTTTTTCTAGTTGTAAAAAAATAAAGAATTCCAAAAATATCCAGAAATTAAAGAAGTTAAAATTTTAAAATTTTAAAATTAATTTATTCTTAATTTGTGAACAAGTGCAGTAAAAAACGTCCAATGTCTAGGTGTAGAATTATCCATTGAATAAAAAAATAAAAAACATTTTTAAAAAATTAAAAATTTTAAAAAACTAAATTTTTTATTTTTGAATTTTTAAATTATATTATTAAATGTTTTTTATTTAAATAATAAAAAAATAAAGTCCAGCAATATCTAGTAAACAATAGAACTGTAAATTTATTATTCTTTTTAATTTTTAAAATCAAAAAAATATTTTTTTATATTTGTAAAAATATAAAAATTCCAAAAATATCCAAAAAATAAAAAATTAAAATTTTAAATTTTTTAAATTAATTTATTCTTAATTTGTGAACAAGTGCAGCATAAAAAGTCAACTGTCTAGGTGTGGCATTATCCGGTGAATAAAAAATATAAAATATTTTTAAAAAAATAAAAAATTTTAAAAAACTAAATTTTTTATTTTTGAATTTTTAAATTATATTATTAAATGTTTTTTATTTAAATAATAAAAAAATAAAGTCCAACAATATCTAGTAAACAACAGATCTGTAAATTTATCTTTTTTAATATTTAAACTAAAAAAAATATTTTTTTCTAATTGTAAAAGATAAAAAATTCCAAAAATATTCAAAAAATAAAAAAATTAAAATTTTAAATTTTTTAAATTAATTTATTCTGAATTTGTGAACAAGTGCAGCAAAAAAAGTCAACTGTCTAGGTGTTGCATTATATAAAAAAAATATTTTAAAAAAATTAAAAATTTTAAAAAAATAAAGTTTTTATTTTTCAATTTTTAAATTATACTATTAATTTTTTTATTTAAATAATAAAAAAATAAAGTCCAGCAATATCTAGTAAACAACAGATCTGTAAATTTATTATTTTTTTAATATTTAAACGAAAAAAATATTTTTTTATAGTTGTAGAAAAATAAAAAAATCCAAAAGAATCCAAAAAATAAAAAACATTATAATTTTAAATTTTTTAAATTAATTTATTCTTAATTTGTGAACAAGTGCAATAAAAAAAAGTCAACTGTCTAGGTGTAGCATTATCCGGTGAAAAAAATAAAAAATATTTTTAAAAAATTAAAAATTTTAAAAAACTAAATTTTTTATTTTTGAATTTTTAAATTATATTATTAAATGTTTTTTATTTAAATAATAAAAAAATAAAGTCCAGCAATATCTAGTAAACAAGAGAACTATAAATTTATTATTCTTTTTAATTATTAAAATAAAAAAATATTTTTTCTAATTGTAAAAATATAAAAAATTCTAAAAATATCCAAGAAATAAATAATTAAAATTTTAAATTTTTTAAATTAATTTATTCTTAATTTGTGAACAAGTGCAGCCAAAAAAAGTCAACTATCTAGGTGTAGCATTATCCGGTGAATAAAAAAATAAACAATATTTTTAAAAAATTAAAAATTTTAAAAAACTAAGTTTTTTTATGTTTGAATTTTAAATTATATTATTAAGTGTTTTTATTTAAATAATAAAAAAATAAAGTCCAGCAATATCTAGTAAACAACAAATCTGTAAATTTATTATTTTTTTAATTTTTAAAATAAAAAAATATTTTTTTCTAATTGTAAAAATAAAAAAATTCCAAAAATATCCAAAAAATAAAAAATTAAAATTTTAAATTTTTTAAATTAATTTATTCTTAATTTGTGAACAAGTGCAGCAAAAAACGTCAACTGTCTAGGTGTGGCATTATCCGGTGAATAAAAAATATAAAATATTTTTAAAAAAATAAAAATTTTAAAAAACTAAATTTTTTATTTTTGAATTTTTAAATTATATTATTAAATGTTTTTTATTTAAATAATAAAAAAATAAAGTCCAACAATATCTAGTAAACAACGGATCTGTAAATTTATTTTTTTTAATATTTACACTAAAAAAATATTTTTTTATAATTGTAAAAAATAAAAAATTCCAAAAATATTCAAAAAAAAATTAAAATTTTAAATTTTTTAAATTAATTTATTCTGAATTTGTGAACAAGTGCAGCAAAAAAAGTCAAATGTCTAGGTGTTGCATTATTCAGTGAATAAAAAAATAAAAAATATTTTAAAAAAATTAAAAATTTTAAAAAAATAAAGTTTTTATTTTTCAATTTTTAAATTATATTATTAATTATTTTTATTTAAATAATAAAAAAATAAAGTCAGCAATATCTAGTAAACAACAGATCTGTAAATTTATTATTTTTTTAATATTTAAATGAAAAAATATTTTTTTATAGTTGTAGAAAAATAAAAAAATCCAAAAGAATCCAAAAAATAAATGAAATTAAAATTTTAAATTTTTTAAATTAATTTATTCTTAATTTGTGAACAAGTGGAATAAAGAAAAGTCAACTGTCTAGGTGTAGCATTATCCGGTTTAAAAAAAATAAAAAATATTTTTAAAAAAATTAAAAATTTTAAAAAACTAAATTTTTTATTTTTGAATTTTTAAATTATACTATTAAATGTTTTTTATTTAAATAATAAAAAAATAAAGTCCAGCAATATCTAGTAAACAACAGAACTGTAAATTTATTATTCTTTTTAATTTTTAAAATAAAAAAATATTTTTTCTAATTGTAAAAATATAAAAAATTCTAAAAATATCCAAAAAATAAAAAATTAAAATTTTAAATTTTTTAAATTAATTTATTCTTAATTTGTGAACAAGTGCAGCAAAAAAGTCAACTGTCTAGGTGTTGCATTATCCGGTGAATAAAAAAATAAAAAATATTTTTAAAAAAATTAAAAATTTTAAAAACTAAAGTTTTTATTTTTGATTTTTAAATTATATTATTAAATTTTTTTATTTAAATAATAAAAAAATAAAGTCCAACAATATGTAGTAAACAGCAGATTTGTAAATTTATTTTTTTAATATTTAAACTAAAAAAATATTTTTTTCTAATTGTAAAAAAATAAAAAATTCCAAAAATATTCAAAAAAATAAAAAAATTAAAAGCTTAAATTTTTAAATTAATTTATTCTTAATTTGTGAACAAGTGCAGCAAAAAAAGTCAACTGTATAGGTGTAGCATTATTCGGTTAATAAAAAAATAAAAATATTTTTAAAAAATAAAAAATTTTAAAAAAACTAAATTTTTTATTTTTGAATTTTTAAATTATATTATTAAATATTTTTATTTAAATAATAAAAAAATAAAGTTAAGCAATATCTAGTAAACAATAGAACTGTAAATTTATTATTTTTTTAAATTTTTAAACTAAAAGATTATATATTCTAATTGTAATAAAATAAAAAATTCCAAAAATATCAAAAAAATAAAAAAATTAAAATATTAAATTTTTTAAATTAATTTATTCTTAATTTGTGAACAACTGCAACAAAAAAAAAGTCAACCTTCTTGGTGTAGCATTATCCGATGAATAAAAAAATAAAAAATATTTTTAAAAAAATTAAAAATTTTAAAAAACTAAATTTTTTATTTTTCAATTTCTAAATTATATTATTAAATGTTTTTTATTTAAATAATAAAAAAATAAAGTCCAGCAATATCTAGTAAACAACAAATCCGTAAATTTATTATTTTTTAAATTTTTAAACTAAAAGATTATCTTTTTCTAATTGTAATAAAATAAAAAATTCCAAAAATATCAAAAAAATAAATAAATTAAAATATTAAATTTTTTAAATTAATTTATTCTTAATTTGTGAACAAGTGCAGCAAAAAAAGTCAACTGTCTACGTGTAGCATTATCCGGTGAATAAAAAAATAAAAAATATTTTAAAAAAAAAAAATAAAAATTTTTAAAAACTAAGTATTTTATTTTTTAATTTTAAATTATATTTTTAATTATTTTTATTTAAATAATAAAAAAATAATGTCCAGCAATATCTAGTAAACTACAAATCTGTAAATTTATTATTTTTTTAATTTTTAAAATAAAAAAATATTTTTTCTAATTGTAAAAAATAAAAAATTACAAAAATATCCAAAAATTAAAAAATTAAAATTTTAAATTTTCTAAATTAATTTATTCTTAATTTGTGAACAAGTGCAGCAAAAAAAGTCAACTGTCTAGGTGTAGAATTACCCGGTGAATAAAAAATAAAAAATATTTCTAAAAAAAATAAAAAATTTGAAAAAATAAATTTATTTTTTAATTTTTAAACTATATTATTAAATGTTTTTATTAAATAATAAAAAAAAAGTCCAGCAATATCTAGTAAACAACAGATCTGTAAAATTATTTTTTTTTAAATTTTAGACTAAAAAATTTTTTTTTCCAGTTGTAAAAAAATAAAGAATTCCAAAAATATCCAAAAAATAAAAAATAAAATCTTTAATTTTTTAAATTAATTTATTCTTTATTTGTGAACAAGTTCAGCAAAAAAAATCAACTGTCTAGGTGTAGCATTATCCGGTGAATAAAAAAAAATATTTTTAAAAAAATTAAAAATTTTACAAAACAAAATTTTTTATTTTTGAATTTTTAAATTATATTATTAAATGTTTTTTATTTAAATACTAAAAAAAGTCCAGTAATATCTAGTTAACAACAGATTTATAAATTTACTATTTTTTTTAAATTTTAGATTAAAAAAACTTTTTTCCAGTTGTAAAAAAATAAAGAATTTCAAAAATATCCAGAAATTAAAGAAATTAAAATTTTAAAATTTTAAAATTAATTTATTCTTAATTTGTGAGCAAGTGCAGTAAAAAAAGTCCAATGTCTAGGTGTAGCATTATCCGTTGAATAAAAAAATAAAAAAAATTTTTAAAAAATTAGAAATTTTAAAAAACTAAATTTTTATTTTTGAATTTTTAAATTATATTATTAAATGTTTTTTATTTAAATAATAAAAAAATAAAGTCCAGCAATATCTAGTAAACAACAGAATTGTAAATTTATTATTCTTTTTAATTTTTAAAATCAAAAAAATATTTTTTTCTAATTGTAAAAATATAAAAAATTCCAAAAATATCCAAAAAATAAAAAATTTAAATTTTAAATTTTTTAAATTAATTTATTCTTAATTTGTGAACATGTGCAGCATAAAAAGTCAACTGTCTAGGTGTGGCGTTATCCGGTGAATAAAAAATATAAAATATTTTTAAAAAAATAAAAAACTTTAAAAAACTAAATTTTTTATTTTTGAATTTTTAAATTATATTATTAAATTTATTTATTTAAAAAATAAAAAAATAAAGTTCAGCAATATCTAGTAAACAACAAAACTGTAAATTTATTTTTGTTACATTTTTAAACTAAAAGATTATCTTTTTCTAATTGTAATAAAATAAAAAATTCGAAAAATATCAAAAGATAAAAATATTAAAATATTAAATTTTTTAAATTAATTTATTCTTAATTTGTGAACAAGTGCAGCAAAAAAAAAGTCAACTATCTAGGTGTAGCATTATCTGGTGAATAAAAAAATAAAAAATATTTTTAAAAAATTAAAAATTTTAAAAAACTAAGTTTTTTATTTTTGAATTTTAAATTATATTTGATGACAAGTCATCTTAGCCTAGTTTTACTAGTCTCTTTCCTTTGTTTTTAATTGAATTATGCACTTTCTTGAGGCTTAAGCAAGCTAATTTAGGTAGATTTTCATGCTTCCTTTGATTAAATCAACCATATATGATTTAATGCAAATTCATGAGGTTTGATGACATAATTGGTGCATATTAGAATAGAATGATCATCTCATGATTTTGAGCATAGCTTTGATGTGTTTGGTTGATTTATGATAGGTGAAGAAAGCTTGGAAAAGAGTTGAAGTAAGAAGGAAATGCTAGAAGCTAAGAGAGAACAAGGAAACAAGTGAAATTGAATCAGGAATAAATGAAGTTGGACTTGAAGTTAGCCCCCAAACTTTGGCACAAACTTTTGGTGAAAAAGTTAGCCTCAAAGTTAGCCCCCTAACTTGAAGGCTAACTTGAGAAGTTGAAATTTTCTCCCTGGGCACTCAAAGTTTGCGCCAACGTTAGCCCCCTAACTTGGAGGCTAACGTTGGCATAAGAAATTATGCTCCAGGGTGGCCAAAGTTTGCGCCAACGTTAGCCCCCTAACTTGGAGGCTAACGTTGGCATATCAATTCTTCCCAGGGTGTGCCAAAAGTTTGCGCCAACGTTAGCCCCCTAACGTTTGGGCTAACGTTGGCGCCACACCAATACAAGGCAAGGCCAACGTTAGGGTCAAAGTTAGCCCCCTAACGTTGGCACCAACGTGAGATGCAGGAAAGTGGGTTTGCTGCTAAAAAAAGTTGGCCTCAAAGTTAGCCCCCTAACTTTGAGGCTAACTTTAAATCCAACTTTGCAAAACTCCAATCCGGTTCAATTGATTCACTTGGGTTTCTCTCCAAACTTCAAGAGCAATCAACCAAGGCCTCTTTCAACCCAATTCCACCAAGAGCAAAGGCCCAATTCAAGGCTTGAAGATCAATTGAAGAAAGTGTATAAATAGGCTAGAATTCAAGTTATTAGGGGAGCTTCCTTTTTGAGTTTTCAGAGAGTTTTCTTGTGGTTTTGGGAGCTTGAATGATCTTTACTTTCTGAGTTTAATTGCTTTCAATTTCAATTGCACTTGTCTTGGATCTTGGGTTGGAGAATTGAAGGAATTCTGTTTCAATCTCACCTTAGATCTCTCTGTTGATTTTCACAGCACTTTAATTTCCAATTCGGTTCATTACTTCTTCATCTAATCTCTTTGCAATTTACAATTCCATTGCTATTGTTCTTGTTGGATCTAGGAAGGCATTGAGATCTAGACTCAGTTTTCTAGTCTCTGGGACCTGAGATCTGAATTTACCATTTCAATTTTCTACTTCTTGCACTTATTGTTCAATTTACTTATCTGTTTGAATTTAATTCAACCCAATTCCCATTTACCCTCCTGTCTAATGCAATTTAACTTCTCTGTGTTTAATTCCTGCAATTCCAAGTCCCAATCCCCTTTACATTTAATGCAATTTATATTTCTTGTCATTTAAGATTCTTGCAATTTACATTTCTTGCAATCTAAGTTTCTGCCATTTAATTTCTTGTTCTTTAAGATTCAGCACTTTAATTCTTGTTCTCTTTAATTTCAATGTAATTTAAATTCTGCAACTCAATCAACCAAATCTTGATTCGCTTGACTAATTCAACCACTAAACTAAAATTGCTCAATCCTTCAATCCCTGTGGGATCGACCTCACTCCCGTGAGTTTTTATTACTTGATGCGACCCGGTGCACTTGCCGGTTAGATTGGTGTTGTTTTGGGAGAGATTCTTGTCTCAACCAAAATAATTCCCATCAAGTTTTTGGCGCCGTTGCCGGGGATTGATTAGATTGACAATGATTAAGTGAGGTGGAAGTTTAGATCAAGCACTTTTTCTTTATTTTTGACTAACCCACTAACTGTTTGAAGTTTTGCCTCTGTTAACACGCTAACTGTTCGAAGTTTTGTCACAAATAACTACACTCTATTTTCCAAAAGTACCACTGTGTATTCCTTATGATTGATTCATATGTCACAGGAAAGTAGAGCAGCCAAAGGGAAAGACATCATTGAAGAAGGAATTTCTGAGAAAGAAGAACATCACAACATGAATCCGCAACTCATTACATCAATCAAGAAAAATTGTTCTTACAGCGGAAATCCAATGGAAGATCCTGAACAGCATATATCCATTTTTCTAAAGACTTGTGGTGCTATCAGCCCCATTGGTGTAAATCATGACACCTGTAAGCTCTTGCTATTTCCATTCTCACTAAAGGATGAAGCTGCACAATGGTTCGAAACCTGTCCCCTGGGAAGTATTACTAGTTGGGACGATTTGGTTACCAAATTTCTGGCCAAATTCTCCTCATCTCAACAAAACATCAAGATGAAAGAGGGGATACATCCATTCACACAAGGAGAGGAAGAACCATTGTTCAAACCATGGGAAAGATACAAGAAAGCAACTGACAAAGAGGGTTTCCGAGCGTTCTATGAAGGATTAACCCCAGAAACAAGGAGAGCAGTGGATTACGTCTTAGATAACCTTTTCAAAGCAACAGCAGCTGGCCAAGGAACTACAGAGCTCAATAACAAGAAAGCCAATAACCAACACTCATTTGAGACTCCACAGAATGCAACTTTAGATGAGGAGATAAAGAATCTTGAAGGAATGAAGGCAGCCATGAATCAAAGCAAGCAGCTACATCAGCAAACCCAGCAACAATTGGGGTCAATAGCTAGACAAATTGACTTTCTCCATTCTGCTACAGTGAAGGCACAATTTCCACCATGGAAGCCACATTCCTATCTAAGAATGAGGGAATCTCAATATCAGGAACAAAGGGACTTCAATCACAACAGCCCTAATTGCCCAAACCTGCAAAAAATTCACCATGCCAACAACAATCACAGCATACCACCACATTACCCATCCTTCCAACCCCTAACACCCCACAACCAACCAATTTCACAAAACTTTCAGAGAATCATGAATCTGGAAATCTTAGTAGAGAAAATGATGAAACATCATGAGATGATAAGCAAGAACCATGAGATCTCACTCGGAAGAATTGAGAGGCAAATGATACAGTCAGCTAAGAACATTACAGAAGTGAGTGAGAAGATGGCTAAAGGAAAAGAATCAATCATCTAGGATGAACATCATAAGGCAAAGTTTCACTTAGGAGGACAAGGGAACAAGGAGAAGGAAGCACAGAGTCCGAGCTAAACAAGCACTGAGGATGTCAAGCTAGTGACAATAAAAGAGCGCTTGTTGGGAGGCAACCCAACCTGAGGTAGTTCTCTTTTCATATCTATTTTAATAAAAAGGTTAACTAGCTTTATCTAGATTGCAAGAAGCTAAGTTTGGTGTTGCACATCAAGACAATCTAAGGGAGAATGAAGAATTCTAAGTTTGGTGTTCCACCAAAATCCCATTAAAACACACATTCTCACCTTATGCATAATATGGGCTTCAAGCATACTGGATGAATTAGTTAACTATTTTGCTGTTTTCTAGTTTTCAGCCTTATGACTTTTGAGAAAGAAAAAAAAAAAAGAATTTCACACATGGTTAATTTGATGCATTGGCAAGGTACTAAGTTTGGTGTTCCCACACCAAAGTAAGTTCAAAAAGCCCACAAATAAACCATGCAGACTAACCACTATTTCTAAGTGCTTGGGGAACAAGCAACTTTCAATATCACTACAGAATATCATACAAACTTTTGGAGATTTTTAGCATCATCAACCAAAGAGGAGAAAGATGAACATGAAAGTCAGAATGAATGATGATGAGAAGAAGGACAGCAAGTGAACTCCAACAGGTTGTATTGTTAAGTGATTGTTTTACATCAAACATTGCAGTAATTGAAAGTTGGATTATATCCTTATTTGCTCTACCTGTCTGCGTAGTGTAGTTTTCTTTATATACCCATGCCTGCCTGCATAGCATAGCCTTTCGTTATAATTCAATAAGCAAGATGCCTGATCATTCACAACATTCTCATCTTCAAAACTTGTTTGCACTCAATTTTCAAGAATGCATCACATGAAGGTTCTTTAAAAAGAAGGATTGAGGAATAAATCAATTTTGAGGCAAGCAAAAGATTAGGAAAAGTGGTGGTTCTAGTTGTATGATTATGTATTGAGGTTGCATGCTTGTGAAAACTTGCATGAGAGCTCATAGGCAGGACATGAAGTTCAAAGAAGTATTGTAGAGATTCTCAAAAATCTATTGAACCAAGAAGCAGCCAACAAAACAAAAGAAAGAAAAGAAAATGCAAAAACAAAAAGAACATGGCCCAAGGCTCTGAGCATCAATTACTAGGCAGAAAAAGAAAGAAAGAAACAAAAACTCAAAGAGTTGTTATCCTAGTAAATGCTTGTGGTTGAAGTGTGTTGGTGCACGAAATTGCAATAACACTTTTTGTAATCCCGCACAACTAACCAGCAAGTGCACTGGGTCGTCCAAGTAATACCTTGCGTGAGCAAGGGTCGATCCCACGGAGATTGTCGGCTTGAAGCAAGCTATGGTTATCTTGTAAATCTTAGTCAGGATATCAGAAATTATCAGGATTGATTGTGAAAAGCAAAAGAACATGAAATGGTTACTTGTTTTGCAGTAATGGAGAATAGGTTGAGGTTTGGAGATGCTCCATCTTCTGAATCTCTGCTTTCCTTCCGTCTTCTTCTTCAGTCACGCAAGTCTCCTTCCATGGCAAGCTCGTGTAGGGTCTCACTGTTGTCAGCAGCTACCTCCCATCCTTGCAGTGAAAGCTAATGCCCAGGCACTCTGTCACAGTGCGGCCAATCACCGGTATGGTTCCCTCCCCTACTGGAATAGAATCCAGTGATTCTTTTGCGTCTGTCACCAACGCCCAGTAGGTTACAGGTTTGAAGCACATCACAACCATTCAATCATTGAATCCTACTCAGAATACCACAGACAAGGTTTAGACCTTCCGGATTCTCTTGAATGCTGCCATCAGGTCCTGCCTATACCACGAAGATTCCGATTAAAGAACCCAAGAGATAACTACTTAATCTAAGGTAGAACGGAGGTGATTGTCAATCACACGTTCATGGTTGAGAATGATGATGATTGTCACGGATCATCACATTCATCCGGATTAAGAACAAGTATCATCTTAGAATGGAAGCAAGCATGATTGAATAAGAAACAGTAGTAATTGCATTAATCCATCAAGACACAGCAGAGCTCCTCACCCCCAACCATGGGGTTTAGAGACTCATACTGTGGAAAACGTGTACAATGTCATAAGGTCGCATTCGGTACTGATTACAATGTCAAAAGGTCCTATAAGTAGTAAACTAGTATCCTAAGGTTTACAGAAATGAGTAAATGACAGAAAAATCCACTTTCGGGCCCACTTGGTGTGTGCTTGGGCTGAGCAATGAAGGAAATTCGTGTAGAGACCTTTTCTGGAGTTAAACGCCAGTTCTCATGCCAGTTTGGGCGTTTAACTCCAACTTTTATTCCTGTTCCGGCGTTTAACGCTGGAATTTCTGAGGCCGGATTGCAACGCGGGTTTGGGCCATCAATTCTTGGACAAAGTATGGACTATTATATATTGCTGGAAAGCCCTGGATGTCTACTTTCCAATTCCGTTGAGAGCGCGCCAATTGGGCTTCTGTAGCTCCAGAAAATCCACTTCGAGTGCAGGGAGGTCAGAATCCAACAGCATCTGCAGTCCTTTTCAGTCTCTGGATCAGATTTTTGCTCAGAACCTTCAATTTCAGTCAGAAAATACCTGAAATCACAGAAAAACACACAAACTCATAGTAAAGTCCAGAAAAGTGAATTTTAACTAAAAACTAATAAAAATATACTAAAAACTAACTAGATCATATCAAAAACATACCAAAAACAATGCCAAAAAGTATACAAATTATCCGCTCATCACAACACCAAACTTAAATTGTTGCTTGTCCCCAAGCAACTGAAAATCAAAAGAGGATAAAAAGAAGAGAACATACTATAGACTCCAAAATATCAAGGAAACATAGCTCCAATTAGATGAGCGGGACTAGTAGCTTTTTGCCTCCGAACAGTTTTGGCATCTCACTCTATCTTTTGAAGTTCAGAATGATTGGCATCTATGAGAACTCAGAACTCAGATAATGTTATTGATTCTCCTAGTTAAGTATAATGATTCTTGAACATAGCTAGTATATGAGTCTTGGCTGTGGCCCAAAGCACTCTGTCTTCCAGTATTACCACCGGATACATACATGCCACAGACACATAATTGGGTGAACCTGTTTATGATTGTGACTCAGCTTTGCTAAAGTCCCCAATTAGAGGTGTCCAGGGTTCTTAAGCACACTCTTGTTGCCTTGGATCACAACTCTATTTTTTTCTTTTTCTTTTTTTTTTCTTTCTCTCTCCTTTTTTTTTTCGAAATTTTTTTTTTTTTGAATATTGCTTTTTCTTGCTTCAAGAATCAATTTGATGATTTTTCAGATCCTCAATAACAGTTCTCTTTCTCCTCATTCTTTCAAGAGCCAACAAATTTAACATTCTTAAAAACAACAAATTCAAGAGACATATGCACTGTTCAAGCATTCATTCAGAAAACAAAAAGTATTGTCACCACATCAAGCTAATTCAACTAGTTTCAGAGATAAGTTTCGAAATCCTGTACTTCTTGTTCTTTTGTGGTTAAAGCATTTTTCATTTAAGAGAGGTGATGGATTCATAGGACATTCATAACTTTAAGGCATAAACTTTAATTTTATTAATTATGAATTAAAACAAGACTCAAAAATAGATATAGAATGAGACTAGAAAAACGAAAAATAAAAACAAAACTCAAGGAAATAAATAAAAAAAACGAAAAACAGAGGCTCCTAATGATAGAGGTTTTCACAGAGTTAGGACTCAACAACCTTGATTTTGAGAAGTAGATGCTCCCTCAGCTTGAGAGGAGAACGTTTGGCGTTTCAGTTCTTGGATTTCACGCCCCTGCTTCTCTTGCTCCTTCAGCAATTTGCAGAGCATGCAGTTCTGATTCTGCTGTTCTTCCTTCAGTTGCTCCATAGTCTCTTGCAGCTTGTTAATAGATGCTTCTAGGCTGGACCAGTAGTCAATTCTTGGGAATTCAGGGAGGAATTCCTGCGCCCTCCTCTTGATGGAGTCGTCTTGCACTTGTCCTTCCATTGACTTCTTGGTGATTGGGTGTTCAATGGGTATGAACTCATCTACTCCCATCTTCACCCCAGCCTCTTTACAGAGCAAGGAAATCAAGCTTGGGTAGGCCAATTTGGCTTCAGTGGAATTCTTATTTGCAATTGTGTAGATCTCACAAGCAATCACATGATGAACCTCCACTTCTTTTCCAAGCATAATGCAATGAATCATCACTGCTCTCTTGATGGTGACCTCAGAACGGTTGCTAGTGGGCAATATGGAACGCCCAATAAAGTCTAGCCAACCTCTTGCAATTGGCTTGAGGTCTCCCCTCTTGAGTTGGTTTGGGACACCCTTTGAATTGGTTATCCACTTAGTCCCAGGGAGGCAAATGTCCTCTAGAACTTGATCCAACCCTTTATCTACTCTCACCATCCTCCTATTGAAGGAGTCGGGATCATCTTGTAGTTGAGGTAGTTTGAAGATTTCTCTTATTTTGTCCAGATGAAAGTACATAACTTTCCCTCTGACCATGGTTCTGTAGGTATGGTAAGCAGTTCCAGTCATTCTCTGCTTATCTGTCAGCCACAGATTAGAGTAGAATTCCTGAACCATGTTCCTTCCAACCTTTGTCTCAGGATTGGTCAGAACTTCCCAACCTCTGTTTCGAATTTGCTCTTGGATCTCCGGATATTCATCTTCTTTCAGATCAAATTTAACTTCCGGGATCACTGACCTCAGACCCATTATTTTGTGATAATGGTCTTCATGTTCTTTGGTTAAGAACTTCTCTTGATTCCAAAGATTCTTTGGATTAGTCTCTTTCTTTCCTCTTGAGTTGGTTTGTTTTCCCTTGGGAGCCATGATCTTGATAAATCTTGGCTTAGTGATCACGGAAAAGCACACCAAACTTAGAGGTTTTGCTTGTCCTCAAGCAAAAAGAAAAGAAAGAAGAGAAGAGAGAGAGAGGAAGAGGAAATTCGAATGGTGTGAGGAAGGAGGGGTGAGAAACGTGCATTTATAGAGTGGGGGGAGGAGAAATTCGAAAACAAAAGAGAGATTTGAAAGGAAATTTGAAAAGATATGGAAAGAATTTGAGAAAAGGGTGAGTTTTTGAAGAAGATTTGGGATTATTTTGAAATAGATTTGAAGAGTGGTTTTGATTTGTGAAGATTTGAAAGTGAATGATGAAAGGTTGAAGTGCATTTATGTAGAAGAGTATGGGTAAAAAGAGGAAAGTTTGAAAAAAATTGAGTTGAAAACAAAAGTGTGGTCCCCCCCACCTTTCTGGCGTTAAACGCCCAGAATGGCACCCATTCTGGCGTTTAACGCCCACTTGGCACCCCTTTTGGGCGTTTAACGCCCAGCCAGGTACCCTGGCTGGCGTTAAACGCCAGAAAGCCTTCCTCACTGGGCGTTTTTCTGAACGCCCAGTGATGCTGCACACCTGGCGTTAAACGCCCAGAATGGTGCCCATTCTGGCGTTTAACGCCCAAAATGGCACCATTCCTGGCGTTAAACGCCCAGAATGGTATCCATTCTGGCGTTTAACGCCCAAAATGCCCCTTACTGGCGTTTTTTCGCCAGTAAGCTCATTTTCTCTGCTCTTTGAGCTGAATCCTTCTGTAACTCTGTGAATTCCTTCATTTTTGATATTTGCCTCTGTAAGAACTAATCATACAACCTACTAATGACTGGGTTGCCTCCCAGCAAGCGCTTCTTTACTGTCTTTAGCTGGACTTTCACTGAGAATCACTCAAGTCTCAATTCTGAGCATTCCTGCTCAAAATTCCCTTCAAGATAATGCTTGATTCTCTGTCCATTAACAATGAACTTCTTATCAGAATCAATATCCTGAAGCTCAACATATCCATATGGTGACACTCCTGTAATCACATACGGACCCCTCCAACGGGATTTGAGTTTTCCTGGAAACAGTTTGAGCCTAGAGTTGAAGAGCAGAACTTTTTGTCCTGGCTCAAAGACTCTGGTTGACAATTTCTTGTCATGCCACTTCTTTGCCTTTTCCTTATAAATTTTTGCATTTTCAAAGGCATTGAGTCTGAACTCTTCTAGCTCATTTAGCTGGAGCAGTCTTTTCTCACCAGCTAACTGTGCATCCATGTTTAGGAATCTGGTTGCCCAGTAGGCTTTATGTTCCAGTTCCACAGGCAAATGACAGGCCTTCCCATACACCAATTGGTATGGAGAGGTACCTATAGGAGTCTTGAATGCTGTTCTGTATGCCCACAGAGCATCATCCAAGCTCTTTGCCCAATCCTTTCTTCGGGACATTACAGTCCATTCTAGGATTCTTTTTAGCTCTCTGTTAGAGACTTCTGCTTGCCCATTTGTCTGTGGATGATACGGAGTTGCCACTTTGTGGCTAATTCCATATCTGACCATAGCAAGGTGTAGCTATTTATTGCAGAAATGAGTTCCCCCATCACTAATTAGCACTCTGGGAACGCCAAATCTGCTGAAAATGTTCTTCTGGAGGAATTTCAGTACGGTCTTAGTATCATTGGTGGGTGTAGCAATTGCTTCTACCCACTTAGATACATAATCCACTGCTACCAGAATGTAAGTGTTTGAGTATGATGGTGGGAATGGCCCCATGAAGTCAATTCCCCATACATCAAACAGCTCTATCTCTAATATCCCTTGTTGAGGCATGGCATATCCATGAGGCAGGTTACCAGCTCTTTGGCAACTGTCACAGTTACGCACAAACTCTCGGGAATCTTTATAGAGAGTAGGCCAGTAGAAGCCACATTGGAGGACTTTAGTGGCTGTTCGCTCACTTCCAAAATGTCCTCCATACTGTGATCCATGGCAGTGCCATAGGATCCTCTGTGCTTCTTCTCTGGGTACACACCTGCGGATCACTCCGTCAGCACATCTCTTAAAGAGATATGGTTCATCCCAGAGATAGTACTTGGCATCTGAAATTAATTTCTTTCTCTGCATGTAACCGTACTCTTTGGGTATGAACCTCACAGCTTTATAGTTTGCAATGTCTGCAAACCATGGAGCTTCCTGAATGGCAAATAGTTGCTCATCTGGGAAAGTCTCAGAAATCTCAGTAGAAGGGAGGGACGCCCCAACTACTGGCTCTATTCTGGACAGATGATCAGCTACTTGATTCTCTGTCCCTTTTCTGTCTCTTATTTCTATATCAAACTCTTGCAGAAGCAACACCCATCTGATAAGCCTGGGTTTTGAATCCTGCTTTGTGAGTAAGTATTTAAGAGCAGCATGGTCAGTGTACACAATCACTTTGGATCCTACTAGGTAGGATCTAAACTTGTCAATGGCATACACCACTGCAAGTAATTCTTTTTCTGTGGTAGTGTAATTCTTCTGTGCATCATTTAGAACACGACTAGCATAATAAATGACGTGCAGAAGTTTATTATGCCTTTGTCCCAACACTGCACCAATGGCATGATCACTGGCATCACACATTAATTCAAATGGTAATGCCCAATCTGGTGCAGAGATAACTGGTGCTGTGACCAACTTAGCTTTCAGGGTCTCAAATGCCTGCAGACACTCATTATCAAAGATAAATGGAGTGTCAGCAGCTAGCAGATTACTCAGAGGTTTGGCAATTTTCGAAAAATCCTTGATAAACCTTCTGTAAAATCCTGCATGCCCCAGAAAGCTTCTGATTGCCTTAACATTGGCAGGTGGTGGTAATTTTTCAATTACCTCTACCTTTGCCCTATCCACCTCTATTCCCTTGCTTGAAATTTTGTGCCCAAGGACAATTCCTTCAGTCACCATAAAGTGACATTTCTCCCAGTTTAAAACTAGGTTAGTCTCTTGGCATCTTTTCAGGACAAGTGATAGATGGTTAAGACAGGAGCTGAATGAGTCTTCATATACTGAAAAGTCATCCATGAAGACTTCCAGAAATTTCTCTACCATATCTGAGAAGATAGAGAGCATGCACCTCTGAAAGGTTGCAGGTGCATTGCACAGACCAAAAGGCATTCTTCTGTAGGCAAACACGCCTGAAGGGCAGGTGAATGCTGTTTTCTCTTGGTCCTGAGGGTCTACTGCAATTTGGTTGTAGCCTGAATAGCCATCCAAAAAGCAGTAATAATCATGACCAGCTAGTCTTTCTAGCATTTGGTCTATGAATGGTAAAGGGAAATGATCCTTTCTGGTGGCTGTATTGAGCCTTCTGTAGTCAATACACATGCGCCACCCTGTGACTGTCCTAGTAGGAACCAGTTCATTTTTTTCATTATGAACCACTGTCATGCCTCCCTTTTTGGGAACAACTTGGACAGGGCTCACCCAGGGGCTATCAAAAATAGGATAAATTATCCCAGCCTCTAGTAATTTAGTGACCTCTTTCTGCACCACCTCCTTCATGGCAGGATTTAGCCTTCTCTGTGGTTGGACCACTGGTTTGGCATTATCCTCCAATAGGATCTTGTGCATGCATCTAGCTGGGCTAATACCCTTAAGATCACTTATGGACCACCCAAGAGCTGTCTTGTGTGTCCTTAGCACTTGAATCAGTGCTTCCTCTTCCTGTGAATTTAAAGCAGAGCTTATAATTACTGGAAAAGTGTCACCCTCTCCCAGAAATGCATATTTCAAGGATGATGGTAATGGTTTGAGTTCAGGCTTGGGAGGCTTGTCCTCCTCCTGAGGAATTTTCGAAAATTCCTTTGCCTCCTCTAGTTCTTCTTGATCAGGTTGGGCATCCTTGAAAATGTCCTCAAGCTCTGATTCTAGGCTCTCAGCCATATTGATCTCTTCTACCAGAGAGTCAATGATGTCAGCGCCCATGCAGTCAATTGGTGTGTCTGGATGCTGCATAGCTTTCACAGCATTCAACTTGAACTCATCCTCATTGACCCTCAAGGTTACTTCCCCTTTTTGTACATCAATGAGAGTTCGTCCAGTTGCTAGGAAGGGTCTTCCTAGAATGAGAGTTGCACTCTTGTGCTCCTCCATTTCCAGCACTACAAAGTCAGTGGGAAAGGCAAATGGCCCAACCTTGACAATCATGTCCTCAATTATGCCTGATGGGTATTTAATGGAGCCATCAGCAAGTTGGAGGCATATCCGGGTTGGTTTGACTTCTCCAGTCAACCCAAGCTTTCTGATAGTGGATGCAGGTATTAGATTGATGCTTGCTCCAAGATCACATAGAGCTGTCTTAGTGCAAGCACCTTCTAATGTGCATGGTATGATAAAGCTTCCTGGATCTTGAAGCTTTTCTGGTAAGCTTTTTAATATGACTGCACTGCATTCTTCAGTGAGAAACACTTTTTCAGTTTCTCTCCAATCCTTCTTATGACTTAAGATCTCTTTCATGAACTTAGCATAAGAAGGTATTTGCTCAAGTGCCTCTGCAAACGGAATCTTTATTTCAAGAGTCCTTAGATAGTCTGCAAAGCGGGCAAATTGCTTATCCTGTTCCGCTTGGCGGAGTTTTTGAGGATAAGGCATCTTGGCTTTATATTCTTCAACCTTAGATGCTGCAGGTTTATTCCTTACAGAAGTGGTTGAAGAAGCCTTGTTAGAGGGATTACTGTCAGCACTCTCAGGTGTCTGAGTCTCCCTTGGCGTTTGAACGCCAGGAATGGGTGAAGTTTGGGCGTTAAACGCCAACTTCTCTCCCCTTTCTGGCGTTTGAACGCCAGAACTGGGCAAGGAATGGGCGTTTAACGCCAGCTTTCCTTCCCTTTCTGGCGTTTGAACGCCAACAATATTCCTCTCTGGGCTCTTACTGTCCTCAGAGGGATTTTGCACAGTGGTTTGGTTGTCCTCTGTCAATTGTTCCTTGTTTGGCTTTTTACTCTTCTGAGCAGTGTTATTCAGGGTCTTCCCACTCCTCAATTGAACTGCTTGACATTCCTCTGTTATCTGTTTGGATAATTGCTGTTTTGCTTGATTTAACTGCAGTTCTATGCTCTTGTTAGCAACTTTAGTTTCATTGAGCATCTCTTTAAAATCTGCTAACTGTTCTGTTATCAGGAGCAATTGTTGATTAAGCTCTGTTATCTGTTCTTGAGGACTAGGGTCAGTGACTACTGTCATGACCTCCTCTTTTGGAGAGAACTCATTGCTAGAGTATAAATATTGGTTCCTAGCAACAGTGTCTATAAGCTCTTGAGCTTCTTCAATTGTCTTCCTCATGTGTATAGATCCACCAGCTGAGTGGTCTAAAGACATCTGAGCTTTTTCTGTAAGCCCATAGTAGAAAATGTCTAACTGTACCCACTCTGAAAACATTTCAGAGGGGCATTTTCTAAGCATACCTCTATACCTCTCCCAGGCATTATAAAGGGATTCATTATCCTCTTGTTTAAAGCCTTGGATGTCCAGCCTTAGCTGTGTCATCCTTTTTGGAGGGTAAAAGTGATTCAGGAATTTGTCTGATAACTGTTTCCATGTCTTTATGCTTGCTGTAGGTTGGTTGTTCAACCACCTTTTTGCTTGATCTTTTACAGCAAATGGAAACAGTAACAGTCTGTAGACATCCTGATCTACCTCTTTATCATGTACTGTGTCAGCAATTTGTAAGAACTGTGCCAGAAACTCAGTAGGTTCTTCCTCTGGAAGACCGGAATACTGGCAATTTTGCTGCACTATGATAATGAGTTGAGGGTTTAGCTCAAAGCTGCTTGCCTTGATGGGAGGTATACAGATGCTACTCCCATATGCAGCTGTACTGGGGTTGGCATAGGACCCCAGAGTCCTTCTGGACTGATTAATTCCACTTAAGTCCATCATGGACAAAAGGGAAATGATGATAATTGCAAAGAGATAAATTTTGTGTTTTTTTTTTTTGAATTAACCGAAAATAAAATAAAACAAAAAGGAAAATAAAATAAAAATTTGAAAATCAAAAGGAAATTAAAAGAGAATTTCGAAATTAGAAAGAAAATAAGATCAAAGCAAATTGAGAACTAAATCAATCAAGTAATTAAAAAGATTTTGAAAACAGCAATTAAAAAGATATGATTGAAAAGTTTTTATGAAAAAGATTTGATTTTTAAAAGGAGGAAAGAGAAAAACACAAAATGACACCAAACTTAAAATTTTAGAAAATCAAACACTATTTTTTTTTCGAAAATTTTAAAGAGAAAAACACAAAGAGGACACCAAACTTAGAACTTTTATGAATCAAAAAGGGACTAAGAACATGCAAGAAAAAAAATCGAAAATTTAAAAGAAAAACAAAAGCATGCAAATGACACCAAACTTAGAATATAAAACTAGACTCAACTAAAAAGACTCTAAACCAACAAAAACAAAAAGTCCTAATCTAAGCAACAAAATAAACCGTCAGTTGTCCAAACTCGAACAATCCCCGGCAACGGCGCCAAAAACTTGGTGCACGAAATTGCAATAACACTTTTTGCAATCCCGCACAACTAACCAGCAAGTGCACTGGGTCGTCCAAGTAATACCTTGCGTGAGCAAGGGTCGATCCCACGGAGATTGTCGGCTTGAAGCAAGCTATGGTTATCTTGTAAATCTTAGTCAGGATATCAGAAATTATCAGGATTGATTGTGAAAAGCAAAAGAACATGAAATGGTTACTTGTTTTGCAGTAATGGAGAATAGGTTGAGGTTTGGAGATGCTCCATCTTCTGAATCTCTGCTTTCCTTCCGTCTTCTTCTTCAGTCACGCAAGTCTCCTTCCATGGCAAGCTCGTGTAGGGTCTCACTGTTGTCAGCAGCTACCTCCCATCCTCGCAGTGAAAGCTAATGCCCAGGCACTCTGTCACAGTGCGGCCAATCACCGGTATGGTTCCCTCCCCTACTGGAATAGAATCCAGTGATTCTTTTGCGTCTGTCACCAACGCCCAGTAGGTTACAGGTTTGAAGCACATCACAACCATTCAATCATTGAATCCTACTCAGAATACCACAGACAAGGTTTAGACCTTCCGGATTCTCTTGAATGCTGCCATCAGGTCCTGCCTATACCACGAAGATTCCGATTAAAGAACCCAAGAGATAACTACTTAATCTAAGGTAGAACGGAGGTGGTTGTCAATCACACGTTCATGGTTGAGAATGATGATGATTGTCACGGATCATCACATTCATCCGGATTAAGAACAAGTATCATCTTAGAATGGAAGCAAGCATGATTGAATAAGAAACAGTAGTAATTGCATTAATCCATCAAGACACAGCAGAGCTCCTCACCCCCAACCATGGGGTTTAGAGACTCATACTGTGGAAAACGTGTACAATGTCATAAGGTCGCATTCGGTACTGATTACAATGTCAAAAGGTCCTATAAGTAGTAAACTAGTATCCTAAGGTTTACAGAAATGAGTAAATGACAGAAAAATCCACTTCCGGGCCCACTTGGTGTGTGCTTGGGCTGAGCAATGAAGGAAATTCGTGTAGAGACCTTTTCTGGAGTTAAACGCCAGTTCTCATGCCAGTTTGGGCGTTTAACTCCAACTTTTATTCCTGTTCCGGCGTTTAACGCTGGAATTTCTGAGGCCGGATTGCAACGCGGGTTTGGGCCATCAAATCTTGGACAAAGTATGGACTATTATATATTTCTGGAAAGCCCTGGATGTCTACTTTCCAATGCCGTTGAGAGCGCGCCAATTGGGCTTCTGTAGCTCCAGAAAATTCACTTCGAGTGCAGGGAGGTCAGAATCCAACAGCATCTGCAGTCCTTTTCAGTCTCTGGATCAGATTTTTGCTCAGAACCTTCAATTTCAGTCAGAAAATACCTGAAATCACAGAAAAACACACAAACTCATAGTAAAGTCCAGAAAAGTGAATTTTAACTAAAAACTAATAAAAATATACTAAAAACTAACTAGATCATATCAAAAACATACCAAAAACAATGCCAAAAAGTATACAAATTATCCGCTCATCATGTGTCAAGGAAAGAGGCTTGAGCAAGTAAATCCTGAGGGGTGCTTTAACACCTAATACCTTAAAACCAACTGGTTTAGGAGTATTGATTGAAAGCTTATTTAAAAAGCCGCTTTGAGACATGATACTTAGAGTCGAGGCCAAAGCAAAGAAAATAATAAGCTGCTTCAAGGTGATTACATATAAAGAGATCTCCATGATACCATTTGGATGAATTTCCTAAGACCTACGACTCCCAATATGTAAGGACTAGTAAGCACTGAAGCCCTTGCATGAGCATATGATTTAGAGTTCATCCCACTGTTACTTGATCACTTCACTCACTGTACTTTACAAGTGTTCCTCAATCCATCTTAATTAAAAGAATCTCTGAGCATAATTCATTTCTTGCTTGAGGACAAGCAAGCTTTAAGTTTGGTGTTGTGATGACAAGTCATCTTAGCCTAGTTTTACTAGTCTCTTTCCTTTGTTTTTAATTGAATTATGCACTTTCTTGAGGCTTAAGCAAGCTAATTTAGGTAGATTTTCATGCTTCCTTTGATTAAATCAACCATATATGATTTAATGCAAATTCATGAGGTTTGATGACATAATTGGTGCATATTAGAATAGAATGATCATCTCATGATTTTGAGCATAGCTTTGATGTGTTTGGTTGATTTATGATAGGTGAAGAAAGCTTGGAAAAGAGTTGAAGTAAGAAGGAAATGCTAGAAGCTAAGAGAGAACAAGGAAACAAGTGAAATTGAATCAGGAATAAATGAAGTTGGACTTGAAGTTAGCCCCCAAACTTTGGCACAAACTTTTGGTGAAAAAGTTAGCCTCAAAGTTAGCCCCCTAACTTGAAGGCTAACTTGAGAAGTTGAAATTTTCTCCCTGGGCACTCAAAGTTTGCGCCAACGTTAGCCCCTAACTTGGAGGCTAACGTTGGCATAAGAAATTATGCTCCAGGGTGGCCAAAGTTTGCGCCAACGTTAGCCCCTAACTTGGAGGCTAACGTTGGCATATCAATTCTTCCCAGGGTGTGCCAAAAGTTTGCGCCAACGTTAGCCCCTAACTTTTGGGCTAACGTTGGCGCCACACCAATACAAGGCAAGGCCAACGTTAGGGTCAAAGTTAGCCCCCTAACGTTGGCACCAACGTGAGATGTAGGAAAGTGGGTTTGCTGCTAAAAAAAGTTGGCCTCAAAGTTAGCCCCCTAACTTTGAGGCTAACTTTAAATCCAACTTTGCAAAACTCCAATCCGGTTCAATTGATTCACTTGGGTTTCTCTCCAAACTTCAAGAGCAATCAACCAAGGCCTCTTTCAACCCAATTCCACCAAGAGCAAAGGCCCAATTCAAGGCTTGAAGATCAATTGAAGAAAGTGTATAAATAGGCTAGAATTCAAGTTATTAGGGGAGCTTCCTTTTTGAGTTTTCAGAGAGTTTTCTTGTGGTTTTGGGAGCTTGAATGATCTTTACTTTCTGAGTTTAATTGCTTTCAATTTCAATTGCACTTGTCTTGGATCTTGGGTTGGAGAATTGAAGGAATTCTGTTTCAATCTCACCTTAGATCTCTCTGTTGATTTTCACAGCACTTTAATTTCCAATTCGGTTCATTACTTCTTCATCTAATCTCTTTGCAATTTACAATTCCATTGCTATTGTTCTTGTTGGATCTAGGAAGGCATTGAGATCTAGACTCAGTTTTCTAGTCTCTGGGACCTGAGATCTGAATTTACCATTTCAATTTTCTACTTCTTGCACTTATTGTTCAATTTACTTATCTGTTTGAATTTAATTCAACCCAATTCCCATTTACCCTCCTGTCTAATGCAATTTAACTTCTCTGTGTTTAATTCCTGCAATTCCAAGTCCCAATCCCCTTTACATTTAATGCAATTTATATTTCTTGTCATTTAAGATTCTTGCAATTTACATTTCTTGCAATCTAAGTTTCTGCCATTTAATTTCTTGTTCTTTAAGATTCAGCACTTTAATTCTTGTTCTCTTTAATTTCAATGCAATTTAAATTCTGCAACTCAATCAACCAAATCTTGATTCGCTTGACTAATTCAACCACTAAACTAAAATTGCTCAATCCTTCAATCCCTGTGGGATCGACCTCACTCCCGTGAGTTTTTATTACTTGATGCGACCCGGTGCACTTGCCGGTTAGATTGGTGTTGTTTTGGGAGAGATTCTTGTCTCAACCAAAATAATTCCCATCAAGTTTTTGGCGCCGTTGCCGGGGATTGATTAGATTGACAATGATTAAGTGAGGTGGAAGTTTAGATCAAGCACTTTTTCTAATTGTAAAAATAAAAAAATTCCAAAAATATCCAAAAACTAAAAAATTTAAATTTAAATTTTTTAAATTAATTTATTCTTAATTTGTGAACAAGTGCAGCAAAAAAAGTCAACTGTCTAGGTGTGGCAATATCCGGTGAATAAAAAATATAAAATATTTTAAAAAAAAAATTTTAAAAACTAATTTTTTATTTTTGAATTTTTAAATTATAATATTAAATTTTTTATTTAAAAATAAAAAAATAAAGTTCAGCAATATCTAGTAAACAACAGAACTGTAAATTTATTTTTGTTAAATTTTTAAACTAAAAGATTATCTTTTTCTAATTGTAATAAAATAAAAAATTCGAAAAATATCAAAAAAATAAAAATATTAAAATATTAAATTTTTTAAATTAACTTATTCTTAATTTGTGAACAAGTGCAGCAAAAAAAGTCAACTGTCTAGGTGTAAAATTACCCGGTGAATAAAAAAATAAAAAATATTTCTAAAAAAAATAAAAAATTTGTAAAAAATAAATTTATTTTTTAATTTTTAAACTATATTATTAAATGTTTTTATTTAAATAATAAAAAAAAGTCCAGCAATATCTAGTAAACAACAGATCTGTAAAATTATTTTTTTTTTAAATTTTAGACTAAAAAATTTTTTTTTCCAGTTGTAAAAAAATAAAGAATTCCAAAAATATCCAAAAAATAAAAAATAAAATCTTTAATTTTTTAAATTAATTTATTCTTTATTTGTGAACAAGTGCAGCAAAAAAAATCAACTGTCTAGGTGTAGCATTATCCGGTGAATAAAAAAATAAAAAATATTTTTAAAAAAATTAAAAATTTTACAAAACAAATTTTTTTATTTTTGAATTTTTAAATTATATTATTAAATGTTTTTTATTTAAATACTAAAAAAAGTCCAGTAATATCTAGTTAACAATAGATCTATAAATTTACTATTTTTTTAAAATTTCAGATTAAAAAAACTTTTTTCCAGTTGTAAAAAAATAAAGAATTTCAAAAATATCCAGAAATTAAAGAAATTAAAATTTTAAAATTTTAAAATTAATTGAACAAGTGCAGTAAAAAAAGTCCAATGTCTAGGTGTAGCATTATCCGTTGAATAAAAAAATAAAAAACATTTTTAAAAAATTAAAAATTTTAAAAAACTAAATTTTTTATTTTTGAATTTTTAAATTATATTATTAAATGTTTTTTATTTAAATAATAAAAAAATAAAGTCCAGCAATATCTAGTAAACAACAGAACTGTAAATTTATTATTCTTTTTAATTTTTAAAATCAAAAAAATATTTTTTTCTAATTGTAAAAATATAAAAAATTTCAAAAATATCCAAAAAATAAAAAATTAAAATTTTAAATTTTTTAAATTAATTTATTCTTAATTTGTGAACAAGTGCAGCATAAAAAGTCAACTGTCTAGGTGTGGCAATATCCGGTGAATAAAAAATATAAAATATTTTAAAAAAACTTTAAAAAACTAAATTTTTTATTTTTTAATTTTTAAATTATATTATTAAATTTTTTTTATTTAAAAAATAAAAAAATAAAGTTCAGCAATATCTAGTAAACAACAGAACTGTAAATTTATTTTTGTTAAATTTTTAAACTAAAAGATTATCTTTTTCTAATTGTAATAAAATAAAAAATTCGAAAAATATCAAAAAAATAAAAATATTAAAATATTAAATTTTTTAAATTAATTTATTCTTAATTTGTGAACAAGTGCAGCAAAAAAAAGTCAACTATCTAGGTGTAGCATTATCCGGTGAATAAAAAAATAAAAAATATTTTTAAAAAATTAAAAATTTTAAAAAACTAAGTTTTTTATTTTTGAATTTTAAATTATATTATTAAGTGTTTTTATTTAAATAATAATAAAAAAAAGTTCAGCAATATCTAGTATACAATAGATCTGTAAAATTATTTTTTTTTTTAAATTTTAGACTAAAAAAATTTTTTTTTCTAGTTGTAAGAAAATAAAGAATTCCAAAAATATCCAAAAAATAAAAAATAAAAATCTTTAATTTTTTAAATTAATTTATTCTTTATTTGTGAACAAGTGTAGCAAAAAAAATCAACTGTCTAGGTGTAGCATTATCCGGTGAATAAAAAAAATTATTTTTAAAAAAATTAAAAATTTTACAAAACTAAATTTTTTATTTTTGAATTTTTAAATTATATTATTAAATGTTTTTTATTTAAATAATAAAAAAAAGTCCAGTAATATCTAGTAAACAACATATCTATAAATTTACTATTTTTTTAAAATTTTAGATTAAAAAAACTTTTTTCCAGTTGTAAAAAAATAAAGAATTCCAAAAATATCCAGAAATTAAAGAAATTAAAATTTTAAAATTTTAAAATTAATTTATTCTTAATTTGTGAACAAGTGCAGTAAAAAAAGTCCAATGTCTTGGTGTAGAATTATCCGTTTAATAAAAAAATAAAAAACATTTTTAAAAAATTAAAAATTTTAAAAAACTAAATTTTTATTTTTGAATTTTTAAATTATATTATTAAATGTTTTTTATTTAAATAATAAAAAAATAAAGTCCAGCAATATCTAGTAAACAACAGAACTGTAAATTTATTATTCTTTTTTATTTTTAAAATCAAAAAAATATTTTTTTCTAATTGTAAAAATATAAAAAATTCCAAAAATATCCAAAAAATAAAAAATTAAAATTTTAAATTTTTTAAATTAATTTATTCTTAATTTGTGAACAAGTGCAGCATAAAAAGTCAACTGTCTAGGTGTGGTATTATCCGGTGAATAAAAAATATAAAATATTTTTAAAAAAAGAAAAAATTTTAAAAAACTAAATTTTTTATTTTTGAATTTTTAAATTATATTATTAAATTTGTTTATTTAAAAAATAAAAAAATAAAGTTCAACAATATCTAGTAAACAACAAAACTGTAAATTTATTTTTGTTAAATTTTTAAACTAAAAGATTATCTTTTTCTAATTGTAATAAAATAAAAAATTCGAAAAATATCAAAAAAATAAAAATATTAAAATATTAAATTTTTTAAATTAATTTATTCTTAATTTGTGAACAAGTGCAGCAAAAAAACGTCAACTATCTAGCTGTAGCATTGTCCGGTGAATAAAAAAATAAAAAATATTTTTAAAAAATTAAAAATTTTAAAAAACTAAGTTTTTTATTTTTGAATTTTAAATTATATTATTAAGTGTTTTTATTTAAATAATAAAAAAATAAAGTCCAGCAATATCTAGTAAACAACAAATCTGTAAATTTATTATTCTTTTTAATTTTTAAAATAAAAAAATATTTTTTTCTAATTGTAAAAATAAAAAAATTCCAAAAATATCCAAAAAGTAAAAAATTTAAATTTAAATTTTTTAAATTAATTTATTCTTAATTTGTGAACAAGTGCAGCAAAAAAAGTCAACTGTCTAGGTGTGGCAATATCCGGTGAATAAAAAATATAAAATATTTTAAAAACTAATTTTTTATTTTTGAATTTTTAAATTATAATATTAAATTTTTTTATTTAAAAAATAAAAAAATAAAGTTCAGCAATATCTAGTAAACAACAGAACTGTAAATTTATTTTTGTTAAATTTTTAAACTAAAAGATTATCTTTTTCTAATTGTAATAAAATAAAAAATTCGAAAAATATCAAAAAAATAAAAATATTAAAATATTAAATTTTTTAAATTAATTTATTCTTAATTTGTGAACAAGTGCAGCAAAAAAAGTCAACTGTCTAGGTGTAAAATTACCCGGTGAATAAAAAAATAAAAAATATTTCTAAAAAAATAAAAAATTTGTAAAAAATAAATTTATTTTTTAATTTTTAAACTATATTATTAAATGTTTTTATTTAAATAATAAAAAAAAGTCCAGCAATATCTAGTAAACAACAGATCTGTAAAATTATTTTTTTTTAAATTTTAGACTAAAAAAATTTTTTTTCCAGTTGTAAAAAAATAAAGAATTCCAAAAATATCAAAAAAATAAAAAATAAAATCTTTAATTTTTTAAATTAATTTATTCTTTATTTGTGAACAAGTGCAGCAAAAAAAATCAACTGTCTAGGTGTAGCATTATCCGGTGAATAAAAAAATGAAAAATATTTTTAAAAAAATTAAAAATTTTACAAAACAAAATTTTTTATTTTTGAATTTTTAAATTATATTATTAAATGTTTTTTATTTAAATACTAAAAAAAGTCCAGTAATATCTAGTTAACAACAGATCTATAAATTTACTATTTTTTAAAAATTTTAGATTAAAAAAACTTTTTTCCAGTTGTAAAAAAATAAAGAATTTCAAAAATATCCAGAAATTAAAGAAATTAAAATTTTAAAATTTTAAAATTAATTGAACAAGTGCAGTAAAAAAGTCCAATGTCTAGGTGTAGCATTATCCGTTGAATAAAAAAATAAAAAACATTTTTAAAAAATTAAAAATTTTAAAAAACTAAATTTTTTATTTTTGAATTTTTAAATTATATTATTAAATGTTTTTATTTAAATAATAAAAAAATAAAGTCCAGCAATATCTAGTAAACAACAGAACTGTAAATTTATTATTCTTTTTAATTTTTAAAATCAAAAAAATATTTTTTTCTAATTGTAAAAATATAAAAAATTTCAAAAATATCCAAAAAATAAAAAATTAAAATTTTAAATTTTTTAAATTAATTTATTCTTAATTTGTGAACAAGTGCAGCATAAAAAGTCAACTGTCTAGGTGTGGTATTATCCGGTGAATAAAAAATATAAAATATTTTTAAAAAAAGAAAAAATTTTAAAAAAGTAAATTTTTTATTTTTGAATTTTTAAATTATATTATTAAATTTGTTTATTTAAAAAATAAAAAAATAAAGTTCAGCAATATATAGTAAACAACAAAACTGTAAATTTATTTTTGTTAAATTTTTAAAGTAAAAGATTATCTTTTTCTAATTGTAATAAAATAAAAAATTCGAAAAATATCAAAAAAATAAAAATATTAAAATATTAAATTTTTTAAATTAATTTATTCTTAATTTGTGAACAAGTGCAGCAAAAAAAAGTCAACTATCTAGGTGTGGCATTGTCTGGTGAATAAAAAAATAAAAAATATTTTTAAAAAATTAAAAATTTTAAAAAACTAAGTTTTTTATTTTTGAATTTTAAATTATATTATTAAGTGTTTTTATTTAAATAATAAAAAAATAAAGTCCAGCAATATCTAGTAAACAACAAATCTGTAAATTTACTATTCTTTTTAATTTTTAAAATAAAAAAATATTTTTTCTAATTGTAAAAATAAAAAAATTCCAAAAATATCCAAAAAATAAAAAATTAAAATTTTAAATTTTTTAAATTAATTTATTCTTAATTTGTGAACAAGTGCAGCAAAAAAAGTCAACTGTCTAGGTGTGGCAATATCCGGTGAATAAAAAATATAAAATATTTTAAAAAAAATTTAAAAAACTAAATTTTTTATTTTTTAATTTTTAAATTATATTATTAAATTTTTTTATTTAAAAATAAAAAAATAAAGTTCAGCAATATCTAGTAAACAACAGAACTGTAAATTTATTTTTGTTAAATTTTTAAACTAAAAGATTATCTTTTTCTAATTGTAATTAAATAAAAAATTCGAAAAATATCAAAAAAATAAAAATATTAAAATATTAAATTTTTTAAATTAATTTATTCTTAATTTGTGAACATGTGCAGCAAAAAAAGTCAACTATCTAGGTGTAGCATTATCCGGTGAATAAAAAAATAAAAAATATTTTTAAAAAATTAAAAATTTTAAAAACTAAGTTTTTTATTTTTGAATTTTAAATTATATTATTAAGTGTTTTTATTTAAATAATAATAAAAAAAAAGTTCAGCAATATCTAGTATACAACAGATCTGTAAAATTATTTTTTTTTAAATTTTAGACTAAAAAAAATTTTTTTCTAATTGTAAGAAAATAAAGAATTCCAAAAATATCCAAAAAATAAAAAATAAAAATCTTTAATTTTTTAAATTAATTTATTCTTTATTTGTGAACAAGTGCAGCAAAAAAAATCAACTGTCTATGTGTAGCTTTATCCGGTGAATAAAAAAAAATATTTTTAAAAAAATTAAAAATTTTACAAAACTAAATTTTTTATTTTTGAATTTTTAAATTATATTATTAAATGTTTTTTATTTAAATAATAAAAAAAGTCCAGTAATATCTAGTAAACAACAGATCTATAAATTTACTATTTTTTTAAAATTTTAGATTAAAAAAACTTTTTTCCAGTTGTAAAAAAATAAAGAATTCCAAAAATATCCAGAAATTAAAGAAATTAAAATTTTAAAATTTTAAAATTAATTTATTCTTAATTTGTGAACAAGTGCAGTAAAAAAAGTCCAATGTCTAGGTGTAGAATTATCCGTTGAATAAAAAAATAAAAAACATTTTTAAAAAATTAAAAATTTTAAAAAACTAAATTTTTTATTTTTGAATTTTTAAATTATATTATTAAATGTTTTTTATTTAAATAATAAAAAAATAAAGTCCAGCAATATCTAGTAAACAACAGAACTGTAAATTTATTATTCTTTTTAATTTTTAAAATCAAAAAAATATTTTTTTCTAATTGTAAAAATATAAAAAATTCCAAAAATATCCAGAAAATAAAAAATTAAAATTTTAAATTTTTTAAATTAATTTATTCTTAATTTGTGAACAAGTGCAGCATAAAAAGTCAACTGTCTAGGTGTGGTACTATCCGGTGAATAAAAAATATAAAATATTTTTAAAAAAAGAAAAAATTTTAAAAAACTAAATTTTTTATTTTTGAATTTTTAAATTATATTATTAAATTTGTTTATTTAAAAAATAAAAAAATAAAGTTCAGCAATATCTAGTAAACAACAAAACTGTAAATTTATTTTTGTTAAATTTTTAAACTAAAAGATTATCTTTTTCTAATTGTAATAAAATAAAAAATTCAAAAAATATCAAAAAAATAAAAATATTAAAATATTAAATTTTTTAAATTAATTTATTCTTAATTTGTGAACAAGTGCAGCAAAAAAAGTCAACTATCTAGTTGTAGCATTATCCGGTGAATAAAAAAATAAAAAATATTTTTAAAAAATTAAAAATTTTAAAAAACTAAGTTTTTATTTTAGAATTTTAAATTATATTATTAAGTGTTTTTATTTAAATAATAAAAAAATAAAGTCCAGCAATATCTAGTAAACAACAAATCTGTAAATTTATTATTCTTTTTAATTTTTAAAATAAAAAAATATTTTTTTTCTAATTTTAAAAATAAAAAAATTCCAAAAATATCCAAAAAATAAAAAATTAAAATTTTAAATTTTTTAAATTAATTTATTCTTAATTTGTGAACAAGTGCAGCAAAAAAAGTCAACTGACTAGGTGTGGCAATATCCGGTGAATAAAAAATATAAAATATTTTAAAAAAATTTTAAAAACTAATTTTTTATTTTTGAATTTTTAAATTATAATATTAAATTTTTTTATTCAAAAAATAAAAAAATAAAGTTCAGCAATATCTAGTAAACAACAGAACTGTAAATTTATTTTTGTTAAATTTTTAAACTAAAAGATTATCTTTTTCTAATTGTAATAAAATAAAAAATTCGAAAAATATCAAAAAAATAAAAATATTAAAATATTAAATTTTTTAAATTAATTTATTCTTAATTTGTGAACAAGTGCAGCAAAAAAAGTCAACTGTCTAGGTGTAGAATTACCCGGTGAATAAAAAATAAAAAATATTTCTAAAAAAAATAAAAAATTTGAAAAAATAAATTTATTTTTTAATTTTTAAACTATATTATTAAATGTTTTTATTTAAATAATAAAAAAAAAGTCTAGCAATATCTAGTAAACAACAGATCTGTAAAATTATTTTTTTAAAATTTTAGACTAAAAAAATTTTTTTCCAGTTGTAAAAAAATAAAGAATTCCAAAAATATCCAAAAAATAAAAAATAAAATCTTTAATTTTTTAAATTAATTTATTCTTTATTTGTGAACAAGTGCAGCAAAAAAAATCAACTGTCTAGGTGTAGCATTATCCGGTGAATAAAAAAATAAAAAATATTTTTAAAAAAATTAAAAATTTTACAAAACAAAATTTTTTATTTTTGAATTTTTAAATTATATTATTAAATGTTTTTTATTTAAATACTAAAAAAAGTCCAGTAATATCTAGTTAACAACAGATCTATAAATTTACTATTTTTTTAAAATTTTAGATTAAAAAAACTTTTTTCCAGTTGTAAAAAAATAAAGAATTTCAAAAATATCCAGAAATTAAAGAAATTAAAATTTTAAAATTTTAAAATTAATTGAACAAGTGCAGTAAAAAAAGTCCAATGTCTAGGTGTAGCATTATCCGTTGAATAAAAAAATAAAAAACATTTTTAAAAAATTAAAAATTTTAAAAAACTAAATTTTTTATTTTTGAATTTTTAAATTATATTATTAAATGTTTTTTATTTAAATAATAAAAAAATAAAGTCCAGCAATATCTAGTAAACAACAGAACTGTAAATTTATTATTCTTTTTAATTTTTAAAATCAAAAAAATATTTTTTTCTAATTGTAAAAATATAAAAAATTCCAAAAATATCCAAAAAATAAAAAATTAAAATTTTAAATTTTTTAAATTAATTTATTCTTAATTTGTGAACAAGTGCAGCATAAAAAGTCAACTGTCTAGGTGTGGTATTATCCGGTGAATAAAAAATATAAAATATTTTTAAAAAAAGAAAAAATTTTAAAAAACTAAATTTTTTATTTTTGAATTTTTAAATTATATTATTAAATTTTTTTATTTAAAAAATAAAAAAATAAAGTTCAGCAATATCTAGTAAACAACAAAACTGTAAATTTATTTTTGTTAAATTTTTAAACTAAAAGATTATCTTTTTCTAATTGAAATAAAATAAAAAATTTGAAAAATATCAAAAAAATAAAAATATTAAAATATTAAATTTTTTAAATTAATTTATTCTTAATTTGTGAACAAGTGCAGCAAAAATAAGTCAACTATCTAGGTGTAGCATTGTCCGGTGAATAAAAAAATAAAAAATATTTTTAAAAAATTAAAAATTTTAAAAAACTAAGTTTTTTATTTTTGAATGTTAAATTATATTATTAAGTGTTTTTATTTAAATAATAAAAAAATAAAGTCCAGCAATATCTAGTAAACAACAAATATGTAAATTTATTATTCTTTTTAATTTTTAAAATAAAAAAATATTTTTTTCTAATTGTAAAAATAAAAAAATTCCAAAAATATCCAAAAAATAAAAAATTAAAATTTTAAATTTTTTAAATTAATTTATTCTTAATTTGTGAACAAGTGCAGCAAAAAAAGTCAACTGTCTAGGTGTGGCGTTATCCGGTGAATAAAAAATATAAAATATTTTTTAAAAAATAAAAAATTCTAAATAACTAAATTTTTTATTTTTTAATTTTTAAATTATATTATTAAATGTTTTTTATTTAAATAATAAAAAATAAAGTCCAACAATATCTAGTAAACAACAGATCTGTAAATTTATTTTTTTTAATATTTAAACTAAAAAAATATTTTTTTCTAATCGTAAAAGATAAAAAATTCCAAAAATATTCTGAAAATTAAAAAAATTAAAATTTTAAATTTTTTAAATTAATTTATTCTGAATTTGTGAACAAGTGCAGCAAAAAAAGTCAACTGTCTAGGTGTTGCATTATATAAAAATAAAAAATATTTTAAAAAAATTAAAAGTTTAAAAAAAAAAAGTTTTTATTTTTCAATTTTTAAATTATACTATTAATTTTTATTTAAATAATAAAAAAATAAAGTCCAGCAATATCTAGTAAACAACAGATCTGTAAATTTATTATTTTTTTAATATTTAAACGAAAAAAATATTTTTTTATAGTTGTAGAAAAATAAAAAATCCAAAAGAATCCAAAAAATAAAAAAAATTAAAATTTTAAATTTTTTAAATTAATTTATTCTTAATTTGTGAACAAGTGCAATAAAAAAAAGTCAACTGTCTAGGTGTAGCATTATCCGGTGAAAAAAATAAAAAATATTTTTAAAAAATTAAAAATTTTAAAAAACTAAATTTTTTATTTTTGAATTTTTAAATTATATTATTAAATGTTTTTTATTTAAATAATAAAAAAATAAAGTCCAGCAATATCTAGTAAACAACAAATCTGTAAATTTATTATTCTTTTTAATTTTTAAAATAAAAAAATATTTTTTTCTAATTGTAAAAATAAAAAATTCCAAAAATATCCGAAAAATAAAAAATTAAAATTTTAAATTTTTTAAATTAATTTATTCTTAATTTGTGAACAAGTGCAGCAAAAAAAGTCAACTATCTAGGTGTAGCATTATCCGGTGAATAAAAAAATAAACAATATTTTTAAAAAATTAAAAATTTTAAAAAACTAAGTTTTTTATTTTTGAATTTTAAATTATATTATTAAGTGTTTTTATTTAAATAATAAAAAAATAAAGTCCAGCAATATCTAGTAAACAACAAATCTGTAAATTTATTATTCTTTTTAATTTTTAAAATAAAAAAATATTTTTTTCTAATTGTAAAAATAAAAAATTCCAAAAATATCCAAAAAATAAAAAATTAAAATTTTAAATTTTTTAAATTAATTTATTCTTAATTTGTGAACAAGTGCAGCAAAAAAAAGTCAACTATCTAGGTGTAGCATTATCCGGTGAATAAAAAAATAAAAAATATTTTTAAAAAATTAAAAATTTTAAAAAACTAAGTTTTTTATTTTTTAATTTTAAATTATATTATTAAGTGTTTTTATTTAAATAATAAAAAAATAAAGTCCAGCAATATCTAGTAAACAACAAATCTGTAAATTTATTATTCTTTTTAATTTTTTAAAATAAAAAAATATTTTTTTCTAATTGTAAAAATAAAAAAATTCCAAAAATGTCCAAAAAATAAAAAATAAAAATTTTAAATTTTTTAAATTAATTTATTCTTAATTTGTGAACAAGTGCAGTAAAAAAAGTCAACTATCTAGGTCTGGCATTATCCGGTGAATAAAAAATAAAAAATATTTTTAAAAAAATATAAAATTTTAAAAAACTAAATTTTTTATTTTTGAATTTTTAAATTATATTATTAAATTTTTTTTATTTAAATACTAAAAAAATAAAGTCCAGCAATATCTAGTAAACAAGAGAACTATAAATTTATTATTCTTTTTAATTTTTAAAATAAAAAAATATTTTTTTCTAATTGTAAAAATATAAAAAATTCCAAAAATATCCAAGAAATAAAAAATTAAAATTTTAAATTTTTTAAATTAATTTATTCTTAATTTGTGAACAAGTGCAGCAAAAAAAGTCAACTATCTAGGTGTAGCATTATCCGGTGAATAAAAAAATAAACAATATTTTTAAAAATTAAAAATTTTAAAAAACTAAGTTTTTTTATTTTTGAATTTTAAATTATATTATTAAGTGTTTTTATTTAAATAATAAAAAAATAAAGTCCAGCAATATCTAGTAAACAACAAATCTGTAAATTTATTATTCTTTTTAATTTTTAAAATAAAAAAATATTTTTTTCTAATTGTAAAAATAAAAAATTCCAAAAATATCCAAAAAATAAAAAATTAAAATTTTAAATTTTTTAAATTAATTTATTCTTAATTTGTGAACAAGTGCAGCAAAAAAAAGTCAACTATCTAGGTGTAGCATTATCCGGTGAATAAAAAAATAAAAAATATTTTTAAAAAATTAAAAATTTTAAAAAACTAAGTTTTTTATTTTTTAATTTTAAATTATATTATTAAGTGTTTTTATTTAAATAATAAAAAAATAAAGTACAGCAATATCTAGTAAACAACAAATCTGTAAATTTATTATTCTTTTTAATTTTTTAAAATAAAAAAAATATTTTTTTCTAATTGTAAAAATAAAAAAATTCCAAAAATGTCCAAAAAATAAAAAATTAAAATTTTAAATTTTTTAAATTAATTTATTCTTAATTTGTGAACAAGTGCAGTAAAAAAAGTCAACTGTCTAGGTATGGCATTATCCGGTGAATAAAAAATATAAAATATTTTTAAAAAAATATAAAATTTTAAAAAACTAAATTTTTTATTTTTGAATTTTTAAATTATATTATTAAATGTTTTTTATTTAAATAATAAAAAAATAAAGTCCAACAATATCTAGTAAATAACAGATCTGTAAATTTTTTTTTTTTAATATTTAAACTAAAAAAAATATTTTTTTCTAATTGTAAAAGATAAAAAATTCAAAAAATATTCAAAAAATAAAAAAATTAAAATTTTAAATTTTTTAAATTAATTTATTCTGAATTTGTGAACAAGTGCAGCAAAAAAAGTCAACTGTCTAGTTGTTGCATTATATAAAAAAATAAAAAATATTTTAAAAAATTAAAAGTTTTAAAAAAATAAAGTTTTTATTTTTCAATTTTTAAATTATACTATTAATTTTTTTATTTAAATAATAAAAAAATAAAGTCCAGCAATATCTAGTAAACAACAGATCTGTAAATTTATTATTTTTTTAATATTTAAACGAAAAAAATATTTTTTTATAGTTGTAGAAAAATAAAAAATCCAAAAGAATCCAAAAATAAAAAAATTAAAATTTTAAATTTTTTAAATTAATTTATTCTTAATTTGTGAACAAGTGCAATAAAAAAAAGTCAACTGTCTAGGTGTAGCATTATCCGGTGAAAAAAATAAAAAATATTTTTAAAAAATTAAAAATTTTAAAAACTAAATTTTTTATTTTTGAATTTTTAAATTATATTATTAAATGTTTTTTATTTAAATAATAAAAAAATAAAGTCCAGCAATATCTAGTAAACAAGAGAACTATAAATTTATTATTCTTTTTAATTTTTAAAATAAAGAAATATTTTTTTCTAATTGTAAAAATATAAAAAATTCCAAAAATATCCAATAAATAAAAAATTAAAATTTTAAATTTTTTAAATTAATTTATTCTTAATTTGTGAACAAGTGCAGCAAAAAAAAGTCAACTATCTAGGTGTAGCATTATCCGGTGAATAAAAAAATAAAAAATATTTTTAAAAAATTAAAAATTTTAAAAAACTAAGTTTCTTATTTTTGAATTTTAAATTATATTATTAAGTGTTTTTATTTAGATAATAAAAAAATAAAGTCCAGCAATATCTAGTAAACAACAAATCTGTAAATTTATTATTCTTTTTAATTTTTTAAAATAAAAAAAAATATTTTTTTCTAATTGTAAAAATAAAAAAATTCCAAAAATGTCCAAAAAATAAAAAATTAAAATTTTAAATTTTTTAAATTAATTTATTCTTAATTTGTGAACAAGTGCAGTAAAAAAAGTCAACTGTCTAGGTGTGGCATTATCCGGTGAATAAAAAATATAAAATATTTTTAAAAGAATAAAAAATTTTAAAAAACTAAATTTTTTAATTTTGAATTTTCAAATTATATTATTAAATGTTTTTTATTTAAATAATAAAAAAATAAAGTCCAACAATATCTAGTAAACAACGGATCTGTAAATTTATTTTTTTAATATTTACACTAAAAAAAATATTTTTTTATAATTGTAAAAAATAAAAAATTCCAAAAATATTCAAAAAATAAAAAATTAAAATTTTAAATTTTTTAAATTAATTTATTCTGAATTTGTGAACAAGTGCAGCAAAAAAAGTCAACTGTCTAGGTGTTGCATTATTCAGTGAATAAAAAAATAAAAAATATTTTAAAAAAATTAAAAATTTTAAAAAAATAAAGTTTTTATTTTTGAATTTTTAAATTATATTATTAATTTTTTTAATTAAAAATAATAAAAAAATAAAGTCCAGCAATATCTAGTAAACAACAGATCTGTAAATTTATTATTTTTTTAATATTTAAACGAAAAAATATTTTTTTATAGTTGTAGAAAAATAAAAAAATCCAAAAGAATCCAAAAAATAAAAAAAATTAAAATTTTAAATTTTTTAAATTAATTTATTCTTAATTTGTGAACAAGTGCAATAAAGAAAAGTCAACTGTCTAGGTGTAGCATTATCCGGTGAAAAAAAATAAAAAATATTTTTAAAAAAATTAAAAATTTTAAAAAACTAAATTTTTTATTTTTGAATTTTTAAATTATACTATTAAATGTTTTTTATTTAAATAATAAAAAAATAAAGTCCAGCAATATCTAGTAAACAACAGAACTGTAAATTTATTATTCTTTTTAATTTTTAAAATAAAAAAATATTTTTTTCTAATTGTAAAAATATAAAAAATTCTAAAAATATCCAAAAAATAAAAAATTAAAATTTTAAATTTTTTAAATTAATTTATTCTTAATTTGTGAACAAGTGCAGCAAAAAAGGCAACTGTCTAGGTGTGGCATTATCCGGTGAATAAAAAATATAAAATATTTTTAAAAAAATAAAAAATTTTAAAAAACTAAATTTTTTGTTTTTGAATTTTTAAATTATATTATTAAATTTTTTATTTAAAAAATAAAAAAATAAAGTTCAGCAATATCTAGTAAACAACAAAACTGTAAATTTTTATTTTTTTTAAATTTTTAAACTAAAATATTATCTTTTTCTAATTGTAATAAAATAAAAAATTCGAAAAATATCAAAAAAATAAAAATATTAAAATATTAAATTTTTTAAATTAATTTATTCTTAATTTGTGAACAAGTGCAGCAAAAAAAAGTCAACTATCTAGGTGTAGCATTATCTGGTGAATAAAAAAATAAAAAATATTTTTAAAAAATTAAAAATTTTAAAAATCTAAGTTTTTTATTTTTGAATTTTAAATTATATTATTAAGTGTTTTTTATTTAAATAATAAAAAATAAAGTCCAGCAACATCTGATGACAAGTCATCTTAGCCTAGTTTCACTAGTCTCTTTCTTTTGTTTTTAATTGAATTATGCACTTTCTTGAGGCTTAAGGAAGCTAATTTAGGTAGATTTTCATGCTTCCTTTGATTGAATCAACCATAGATAAATTAATGCAATTTCATGAGGTTTGATGCCATAATTGGTGCATATTAGGATAGAATGAACATCTCATGATTTTGAGCATGGCTTTGATGTGTTTGGTTGATTTTTGATAGGTGAAGAAAGCTTGGAAAAGGGTTGAAGTAAGAAGGAATGGCTAGAAGCTAAGAGAGGACAATGAAACAAGTGAAATTGAACCAGGAAGTATAAAGTTGGACTTGAAGTTAGCCCTCAAACGTTGGCACAAACTTTTGGATGAAAAGTTAGCTTCAACGTTAGCCCCCTAACTTGGAGGCTAACGTTGGAAATTGAAAATCCCTCCCAGGGCTAGCCAACGTTTGCGCCAACGTTAGCCCCCTAACTTGGAGGCTAACGTTGGCATGAAAATGTCCTCCCAGGGTGCTTCACGTTTGCGCCAACGTTAGCCCCCTAACTTGGAGGCTAACGTTGGCATGAGAACTATACTCCAGGGTGGCCAACGTTTGCGCCAACGTTAGCCCCCTAACTTGGAGGCTAACGTTGGCGCCACAAGCACACAAGGCAAGGCCAACGTTAGGGTCAAAGTTAGACCCCTAACGTTGGCACCAACGTGAGTAGCAGCAAAATGATGCTAGCTGATATGAAAAGTTTGCGTCAAAGTTAGACCCCTAACTTTGACTCAAACTTTGACTCCAACTTTGCAAAACTCAAATCCGGTTCAATTGGTTCACTTGGGTTCCTCTCCAAACTCCAAGAGCAATCAACCAAGGCCTCTTTCAACCCAATTCCACCAAGAGCAAAGGCCCAACTCGAGGCTTGAAGATCATTTGAAGAAAGTGTATAAATAGGCTAGAATTCAAGTTATTCGGGGAGCTTCCCTTTTTAGTTTTTAGAAAGCTTTCTTTTCGGTTTGGGGAGCTTGAGTGATCTTGAATTTCTTAGTTTAATTGCTTTCAATTTCAATTACACTTGTCTTGGATCTTGGGTTGAAGAATTGAAGAAATTCTGTTTCAATCTCACCTTGGATCTTGTTTATTTTTCATTGCTATTGAATTTCCATTTCGGTTACTTGCTTCTCATCTACTCTTTTTGCAATTTACAATTCCCTTGCTATTGTTCTTGTTGGATCTAGGAAGGCATTGAGATCTAGACTTGGTTTTCTAGTCTCTGGGTCCTGAGATCTCATTTTACCATTTCAATTTTCTGTTTCTTGCTTTATTTGTTCATTTTACTTGTCTGCTTGAATCCGATTCAACCCCAATTCCCATTTACTCTTCTGTTTGATGCAAATTAATTTCTCTTTGTTTAATTCCTGCAAATCCAAGTCCCAATCCCCTTTACATTTCAAGCCATTTACATTTCTTGTCATTTAAGATTCTTGCAATTTATATTTCTTGCTCTTTAAGTTTCTGCCATTTAATTTCTTGTTCTTTAAGATTCAGCAATTTATTTCTTGTTCTCTTTACTTTCAATGCAATTTAAATTCTGCAAACCACCAATCAATCAACCAAATCTTGCTTCGCTTGACTAAATCAACCACTAAACTAAAATTGCTCAATCCTTCAATCCCTGTGGGATCGACCTCACTCCCGTGAGTTTTTATTACTTGATGCGACCCGGTACACTTGCCGGTTAGATTGGTGTTGTTTTGGGAGAGATTCTTGTCTCCACCAAAATAACTCATCAAGTTTTTGGCGCCGTTGCCGGGGATTGATTAGATTGACAATGATTAAGTGAGGTGGTAATTTAGATCAAGCACTTTTTCTTAATTTTTGATTAACCCACTAACTGTTTGATTTTTTGCTTAAACTAACTAAAACTTCAATTTAGCAGTAAATTCAAGCATCACTGGTTTGTGCATTTCTCATGTTATGCTTGTATGTCAGGTACAAGAAGAACCACACTAAATTTTCATGAACAAGATGAAAGAACCCTCAGGAGGTTAAGGAGAGCTGAAAGAGGGAAGAATATAGTTGGAGAAGAGGAATCAGACGAAGAATTTCAAGATATGGAGGAACATTCAACTAATCCACCTGGTGGAGCAGACAACAACAATGACAACCCACCCCAGAGGAGAGTTTTGGCTTCCTATACCTTTGCCAATCCTAGACATTGTGGAAGCAGCATCCTGGCTCCAAATGTCAATGCAAACAATTTTGAACTTAAGCCATAACTCATCACTTTGGTTCAGAACAATTGCTCTTTTGGTGGAGGATCACTTGAAGACCCACACCAACATTTATCCACCTTCTTGAGGATATGCAACACTGTCAAAACTAATGGTGTGCCTCCTGACAGTTACAAACTGATGCTATTCCCATTCTCTCTCAGGGACAAGGCCACTCAATGGTTGGAATCATTTCCAAGAGACAGCATCAACAACTGGGATGATTTGGTAACCAAGTTCCTTGCCAAGTTTTATCCACCCCAGAAAGTTATAAGGTTGAAGGCTGAGGTACAAACATTCACACAAATGGAGGCTGAACCTATTCATGAGGCGTGGGAAAGGTACAAAGCTCTAGTCAGGAAATGTCCTTCTAACATGTTCAATGAATGGGAGAAGCTGCAAAACTTCTATGAAGGCTTAACATTGAAATCCCAGGAATCTTTGGATCACTCAGCTGGAGGTTCCTTGCAACTCATGAAAACTGCAGAGGAGGCTCAAGAACTTATTGATATGGTGGCCAACAACCAATACTTCTTTGCTCATCAAAGAAACCGCCAACCATCACAAAGAAGAGGAGTAATGGAGCTAGAAGGAGTGGATTCAATCCTGGCTCAAAACAAATTAATGCAGCAGCAAATTCAACAACAATTTGAGCAAATGACCAAGAGGATTGACAGCCTCCAAGTTGCAGCAGTCAACACTAGCCAACCATCAGCCACATGGGGACAAAATGAAGAAGTTCAAGAAGAGCAACAGCAGGAACAAGTCCAATACATGCATTCTAATCCAAATGAAGTCTATGGTGATACATACAACCCTTCATGGAAGAATCACCCCAACCTCAGATGGGGAGACACTCACAACCAAAACCAACAACCATGGCAGAGGAACTCAAACCAAAACAACCCAAGACACAATCAAAATTTCAACCAGCAGCAAACAAACCAAAATACTTATAGAAAACCTCAAAACAACTACCCCAATCTCAACCAGTACCAACCCACTAACCAACCCACCAACCAAAATGCCTATCATCCACCAACCACAGCTCATAACCCACCACAAGCACCGCCTGAACCCCAAAGACTCACCAACTTGGAAACCATGATAGAAAAAATGATGAAACTCCAGGAAATAACAAACAAAACCCATGAGGCCTCCATAAAGAGCCTAGAAAGGCAGATCAGGCAAATTTCCAAGCAAATTTCTGTTGAGAGACCTTCAAGCTCACTGCCTAGTGACACAATCCCAAATCCCAAGGAGGAATGCAAGGCAATATAATTAAGGAGAGGGAGAATACTGATGAGCAACAGTGACACTACAAAGAAACAAAAAGAGAGCATCAAAGAACCAACAAAGGATAAGAAGCAAACAAAAGCAGATCAAGCTAAAGAGCAAGTTGTGGTGCCAACCAAAAGCACTGAAAAACTCAAAGAACAGGACAACCAGCCACATAGCTCAAGGGAAATAACTCAGGGACAGCAGCAAATAGGAAAGAGCATCACATCTCCACTGCCATATCCTCAGAGATTCAACAAAGAAGTTAAGGACCAACATTTCCACAAATTCCTTGAGACCTTCAAGAAGCTGGAAATCAATATCCCTCTAGCTGAAGCACTTGAGCAAATGCCTTTGTATGCCAAGTTCTTGAAGGAGCTCATCAATAAGAAAGAAGTTGGCTTGAGAGGGAAACCGTATTACTCACTGAGGAATGCAGCGCTGTGATTCAACGAGGTATTCCACCAAAACTCAAGGATCCGGGGGGCTTTGTAGTGTCGTGCACCATTGGAAAAACAATTCTCAACAAAGCTCTCTGTGACCTTGGTGCCAGCATCAATTTAATGCCTCTTTCAATGATGAGAAAGCTTGATATAGAAGAGCTTAAACCCACCAGGATGTCATTGGTTATGGCTGACAGATCCATTAAGACACCCAATGGAATTGTGGAAAATCTGTTGGTGAAGATTGGGGAATTTATCTTCCCAGCAGATTTTGTAATTTTGGATACTGAAGAGGAAGGAAGTGACTCAATCATTTTGGGAAGGCCATTTTTACACACAGCAAGAGCCATCATTAACGTAGAAAAAGGAGAAATGATCTTCAGGGTCCATAATGAACAAATGATCATAAATGTTTTCAAGTCAATGCAAAACATCCCTGAACAAGAGGACTATGTAAAAGTGGATATGATAGAGAGTTTGGTGGAAGAAATGCTGGAAGAAAATTCCCAGGAGCAAGAAGGAAATCAAGGTGCAACAGAAGAACAAGTAGCTGAGACCTTCATTGTAGATGAGAAACAGGACAAGAAGGAAGAAGTATGGAAACAAGAACTGAAACCACTACCTCCCCATCTCAAATATGCATTTCTAGGTACATCAGAGAGTCTCCCAGTAATCATTAATTCATCCCTGACAAAGAAGGAAGAGGGAGAGCTTCTTAATGTACTCAAAGCTCACAAAGATGCTTTAGGATGGACCATTGATGACTTGAAAGGAATCAGCCATGCAGTATGTATGCATAAGATCCTCTTGGAAGACAATTCCAAACCTGTAGTTCAACCTCAAAGAAGGCTAAACCCCACAATGAAGGAAGTTGTCCAGAAAGAAGTAATGAAGTTGTGGAATGCAGGAATAATCTTCCCAATATCTGACAGCCCATGGGTGAGCCCGGTTCAGGTTGTACCAAAGAAAGGAGGAATGACGGTCATCACCAATGAGAAGAATGAGTTGATCCCTACTAGAACAGTGACTGGATGGAGAATGTGCATAGATTATAGAAGATTGAATGATGCCACCAGAAAGGATCATTTCCCTCTTCCATTCATTGATCAAATGCTGGAACGGTTGGCCAGTCATGCCTATTATTGCTTTTTGGATGGATATTCTGGGTATAATCAAATAGTGGTGGACCCCAAGGACCAAGAGAAGACTGCCTTTACATGCCCATTTGGAGTCTTTGCATATCGAAGGATGCCCTTTGGGCTTTGCAACGCCCCTGCCACATTTCAAAGGTGTATGCTATCCATTTTTTCTGATATGGTCGAAAAATTTCTAGAGGTTTTCATGGATGACTTCTCTGTTTTTGGTGATGATTTCAATGCTTGCCTGAACCATTTGACCTTGTCTTGAAACGATGCCAAGAAACTAATTTAGTTCTAAACTGGGAAAAATGCCATTTCATGGTACCGAAGGGATTGTCCTTGGCCATAAAGTTTCAAGAAAAGGGATAGAGGTTGATAAGGCAAAGGTTGAGATAATAGAAAAAACTCCCTGCACCAATTAATGTGAAATCTGTTAGAAGTTTCTTGGGACATGCCAGATTTTTATAGAAGGTTTATCAAGGACTTTTCAAAAATAGCCAAACCTTTAAGCAATTTGTTAATGCTTGATAAACCCTTTGTGTTTGATGAGACTGCCGGCATGCCTTTGAAACCTTAAAACATAAACTCACAACAGCACCAATCATCACACCTCCAGATTGGGAATTACCCTTTGAACTCATGTGTGATGCAAGTGACCTTGCAATTGGTGCTTACTTGGCAAAAGAAAGAAATCTGCATCATGTTATATACTATGCAAGTAAAGTATTAAATGATGCCAAAGAAATTACACCAAACAGAAAGGAGGAGCTGAGTTATGC